>NW_015387310.1:150710-152022 GCF_001527695.2 Protobothrops mucrosquamatus | reverse complement strand
CTTCTGGAGTGTTGAAGATTGTCCAGCGTGGTTAGATTAATTAAGAAGTCATCCTTCTAGGTCAGTGGTTCTCAACCTTTTTAATGCCGTGACCCCAACCAGTCATAAATCGAGGACTAAACCGGTCGTAAGTCAAAGACTAAACCGGTCGTAAGTCGAGGACTACCCAATCGGTCGTAAGTAGAGGACTTTCCCTGCCCGGGAGCGCCGCACATGCGTGGTTCCGCCCCCTGCGCCGGCCGAGGCGTAGCTGGCAAGTGGCAGAGACGGAGCAGGCTGACCACCAGCTGGCCCAGCCCAAGGGAGGTAAGGCACCCGCCGGAAAAGGGGGAAAAAATGGTGGACAGCCTTGCTTGGCGACCCCCGTGAAATGGTCGATCGACCCCAAATGGGGTCGTGACCCATAGGTTGAGAACCGCTGTTCTAGGTAGTATAAATGGTTTCGGAGCTGTGGCTTGCTTCTCCAAATTGCCTTGGAATGTCTTCATAGGGAGAACAAACTATTTGTGGCCGTTTGCTCAGAAAGATGCAACATTGGCCAAAAGTTTGTTTCTAGAATTTGCCCTTTCTTTGTCATTTTTCTTTTCTGTTTCAGTGTGTACACAGTGTGCACTTACATGACTGTTCACTCAGCAGGTGGGAAAAACTACTTCACTACACCGATCATTTTGTTATCTTTCCCAGCCATCAATGCATTCTCTGCATATCCCCAAAAAAAAAACCCATCTGTGTCAGCCAGTGGAAAGTCTTTTTTTTTTAGTCTGATTACATTTATAAGTGCTACGAGGCCTTTTTAGAGGTTAAGCTTCTATCACCAGCTGTGATGCCTTCCTTCACCTTTTGAAAAACCAGCAGGATTACATTGTTAATTGAACTTGGGAACTAGTGACAATCTCTCTATTTAGGAGGCTTCTGAAAAAAGGCAAAACTGTATACTCTCCACCAATAGTGATTAAATATTTAAATCAGTTTTCAAGGACCTAAATCCATCCTGTTTTGAAATAAAGGCATTCAAAATGAGTCTGGTCTCCATTCTTGGATGTGACATAGTAGTTAAAGCTCTGGAATAGGGGTAACCCATGGTTGAATGGTTGAACTCATGTGTCTTGATAATATCTCTTCTTCTTCTTCTTCTTCTTCTTCTTCTTCTTCTTCTTCTTCTTCTTCTTCTTCTTCTTCTTCTTCTTCTTCTTCTTCTTCTTCTTCTTCTTCTTCTTCTTCTTCTTCTTCTTCTTCTTCTTCTTCTTCTTCTTCTTCTTCTTCTTCTTCTTCTTCTTCTTCTCCTTCTCCTTCTCCTTCTCCTTCTCCTTCT
>NW_015387310.1:143176-150294 GCF_001527695.2 Protobothrops mucrosquamatus | reverse complement strand
GTGTGTGTGTGTGTGTGTGTGTGTGTGTGTACAACAACACTGAAGAATCAACACAGCTACAAAAAAACCAATGACATAGTCATGAAAAATGGAGGGAGGAGGCGAAAGCTTGGAAATTACGTTAAAAACAACCACTCCGTATGCATTTTCTTGACGACTTGGCATAATTAAGAAAATAAAATGTATGCAAATGCACACGCACACGTACATATAAAGATTTCCTAATACTGCTCTGATTTCACTCTTTTTTTAAAAAATAAAAAATATCCGTGTTCATTAAAAAGCAATCTGAACATAGCCACAGAGCAGCAAAAACTTAAAATTTGGGAAGAAAAGGTTTGGAAAGGGTTAGGGTTTAATTTGCCGGGGCATATATTTTTATCCTTACCTTCTGATAGACCCAATCAGGATGTCTTGTTTTAATTCTTACCCCCCCCAAGTTAATTGGATCTCCCTAAGAAACTCAGTATTCAAAGATGCTTAATTAGAGGGATTTACCACCTTGGCCTTTATCAGTTTGCAGGCATCTTCCATGGAATTGTCCTCGTTTGTCAGATACTCCACAGTAGAGAAGGCTTTATTTAAAAAAAAAACCCAAAAAAGCACTTCTGAGTTGTTGTTTTTTAAGAGCTCAAGGAGGGATCAGCTTACTTAATGACTTAAGAGAGGCCTGGATAGAGGTAGATTTTTTTTTCCCATGCCATTTCTTTCAGAAATCCTTGCTGGATTACAGGGGCCTCCTCGCTGTACAATGGGCTAGTAGAGCCGCTTCAGGTTTTTAGGCTCTCTGTTCAACCGTGGCATTTGACAAACCTTCCATTGAAAGATGACAGGAACAGGGATTGTTCGTCAATTTCTTTTCAAATAAGGCTGTTATCCAAAACAGGGGTCTCCAACCCCCAGTCCGTGGACCGGTACTGGGCCGTGGCATGCCAGCAACCAGTCCACACAAACAAGTAAAGCTCCATCCGTGGGATGCAGGCAGCACATAAAATCTCACACAAAACCTCTCTCCACGGAATCAGTCCCTGGTGCCCAAAAGTTTGGGGACCTCTGATCTAAAAGGCTTACTCATGAGTAAGTTTCCGCAGGTGGCAGCACCTGTCTAACCTTGTCCGAGTCTGTTGGTACTTGGAGGGGAAACTGGAGCTTAAGCAGAAGAGAAAACGTCTAGATCAGGGTTGAATGCTGGAGCTCTCTGAGTTTGCAGACGTTTTAGAAGTTGTGTTCAGACGTTGCATGAACAAAACATCAACGATGCTCCAAAACTACCTTCCAAAGGTTTGGGAGAATAACATGTTTGGAATCCCAAAGGTGCTTTTTCAAAAGGCGATTGGGCTTGTCTTTGTTTTTCCTTCAAGACCTTTTGCTTCTCACCCAAGAAGCTTCCTCAGTTCTGACTTGAACTGAAGACCGAAGTGAAGAAGCCTCTTGGATGGGAAGCAAAATGACTTCAAACAAAGTCCTGTGGCCTCTTGAAAAAGCATCTTTGGGACAACCATGACCTGGATGACTGAGAACCTCCAGAGACGTTTAACATGTTTTGAAAGATCTCCAGAACATCGCTGGGGAGAACCAACTGGATTTCTAGGAAGATACCACTAAAACAATTCCCCATGACAGAGAAGGCATACTTCCTTGGTCCCTATAGGCAACATTGTTTGACTGAAGGAACCTGAAGCATCCCAACTTAGTAGTCAGGAAGAAACTATGGGAGATATGGGAAGATTATTTGAGTGACCACCTATGCCATGATGATAAATTGTTTTTTAAGTATTCCCCGGTTAAAAAGAAAAGAGAGAAAAAGGGAAGTGAAAGGGAATTATATTTAAGTTTCAAATCTTCAAGATAGTAAGACGCAACTGTCTCAGCTGTGCCAATGGGCATTATAGATAGCCCTGGAAATACAGCAGTTCATTTAGTCACCTTTCAAAGTTACAACAGCACTTCCCAAAATGACTTATGACCATTTTCACCCTTACAACGGTGGCAGCATCCCCATAATTACATGATCAAAATTCAGAAGCTGGACAACTGACTCATATTTATGACGGTCGCAGCATCCCGGGGTCACGTAATCCCCTTTTATGGCCTTCTGACAAGCAAAGTCAATGGGGAAGCCAGATTGACTTAACAACTATGTTACTCATTGAACAAATGCAGTGATTCACTCAACAATTGTGGCAAGAAAGTCGTAAAATGGGGCAAAATTCACTTGAAACCTGTCTCACACAGCAACAGAAATTTTGGGCACCATTGTCATAAGTCAAGGATAACCTGTACTGTAGAAACAACTCATATTTATTTACAAGACTCCCTGTATTTTTTTTTCCACCTCTTTTTTTTTTTTTTATCTCAGCTTTGCAGGTTCAAATCAGACTGAAGGCCAAAAGAAGGCATTACTTGAAGTTGTGTGTTGTAGAAAAGTCACAAGACCCTCGACAAGCATTCGGGACCCAGCCCAACACTAGGCCTCACTTAATCTGTGTGGAAATCGGAAAAACTCACCGGTGAAGCAAATAAGCCAAAGGATTTACTGCAAGCTTTGCATTGTAGATATGAACAGGAAAAAAGATTCGTTTGGAAAATCTGTTCAAATCCAAAACCATGAAATGCCAAAAAAAATATGACACCTTTACTGCTGCCACTTAAATTCTCTGGGTTACATTTTCCAATCTCTTTTTTTAGAGAGAGAAAAAAAAACCCAAAGAATTTTAATGTTTCGATTAAGTCCAATACTAATGGGGGTTTTTTTCTATGATCTTTCGGAGTATTACCCTAAATGATGATTTGGTTTAATCCATGGTTTGTTAAACAAAACACATTAGTTTATGGGTTAGCAATAAGCCTAAGCAAGTTGGATATGAAATCTATCTTGTTTCTTCTCAGAATTCCAAGGTCTCTTATCAAATGTAGTCATTTGGAGCATTGTAGAACCAAATATAAATCAAGGGCTGAGATATAATCCCAATTAGCTGTTAAAAACCATGAACTGGAGTAATTTGCATTTACATCTTCCAATGAGAAGTTACAGTTTAAGAATTCTAATTTAAAATTGTCCAGCAGAGCTAAAGAAAGACAATTAATTAATACTCATGTTTTACATGAAAGGGACATGAAAGATGAGAATGATACAATTAGTACAAGGCCAGGCATGGCTGAGAACAGAGGAGAAATTTATTCATTTGGTTTCTTTTATATATATATATATATATATGGACAGTCCTGCTGTTCATCTTTCAACCTACTCTTTAATTTGTATTAAAAATGTAATACCATTTTAAGGCCACCTACAAAGCATTTCTATGCCAAAGCCTGCCCTGTTTGCAATGGAAATGTACTATTTTAAAAGCAATAGAAACAACATGTAATATTGGCAAAAATCATTTGCAAAAAAAATTATGCCACTTGTTCATTTGTTATCAAATCTGTAACTGCATATTTCTGGTAAACCATTCATCATCATTGGCATCCTTCAGTCTAGAGAGATAATAATAATAATAATAATAATAATAATAATAATAATAATAATAATAATAATAATAATAATAATAATAATAATAATAATCATCATCATCATCATCATCATCATCATCATCATCATCATCATCATCATCATCATCATCATCAAGTTGGATGGGACCTTGGAGGTCATTGAGTCCAACCCCCTGCTCAGGCAGGAAACCCTATACCATTTGGGACAAATGGCTGTCCAGTCTCTTCTTAAAAACTTCCAGTGTTGGAACATTCACCGCTTCTGGAGGCAGGTTGTTCCACTGGTTAATTGTTCTAACTGTCAGGAAGTTTCTCCTTAGTTCTAGGTTGCTTCTCTCCTTGATTAGTTTCCATCCATTGCTTCTTGTCCTGCCTTCAGGCGCCTTGGAAAATAGCTTGACTCCCTCTTCTTTGTGGCAGCCCCTGAGATACTGGAACACTGCTATCATGTCCCCCCTCGTCCTTCTCTTCGTTAAACTAGACAAACCCAATTCCAGCAACCGTTCCTTATATGTTTTAGCCTCCAGTCCCCTAATCATCTTTGTTGCTCTTCTCTGTACTCTTTCTAGAGTCTCAGCATCTTTTTTACTATGGTATCGTGCTCTGGAAAGAGGTCCTAAACCAACATCTGGTGTGGCTAAAAAGGCCAATTCGAGAATGGCAGTCCTTTCCACACTGATACAATCTGTCCCCTGTCCAGCCCCCAGATTTCGCTGGTTCTGGGACTACCTCTTTGCCTCAGCCTGCCGCACAAGTGTCTCTTCGAATTGGAGATGGCCATGCTGCATCTTTAGCCTCCAGGCTGAACGATCAGAGGTCAAGGATTCCTAGCTGTTAATGTCCATTCCCAAGGCCTTCAGATCCCTCTTGCAGATATCCTTATCCTCAGGTCTCCCTCTGGGGTGCTTTCCCTGCACTAGTTCTCCATACAGGAGATCTTTCGGGATCCGACCGTCAGCCATTCTCACGACATGCCCAAGGCAGCATAGACGTCGCTGTTTCAATAGTGTATACATGCTAGAGATTCCGGCACATTCCAGGACTGCACTATTTGGGACTTTGTCATGCCAGGTGATGCCGAGAATACGTCGGAGACAGAGCATGTGAAAGGTGTTCAGCGTTCTCTCCTGCCATACATGAAGGGTCCAAGACTCACCGCAATACAAGAGTGTGCTCAAGACGCAGGCTCTATAGACCTGGATCTTTGTATGTTCTGGTAAACCAGGGTCATACATATTAAGAGTAAACTTTGGGACAATGCATCTATCATAAATATATCTTTCATTCTGGCTCCATTTTGCCAAATTTCTATACTGATAAGTAATGGATCAAAATGAATTTTGAAATGCGTTCTGAAACTGGACTGTTTTGTTCATTGAAGATATGACATAGCTTTTCTAAACCAAGGAATAGGCTGTCCCAAAGGTGCTTTTTCAAAAGGCAACTGGGCTTTGTTCTTCCTTGAAGATGTTTTGCTTCTCGTCCAAGAAGCTTCTTCAGTTCTGACTGAAGAAAAGTGATGAGAAGCTGACGAGAAGCGAAACGTCTTCAAGGAAAAACAAAGTCCAGTTGCCTTCTGAAAAAGCACTTTTGGGACAACCATGATCTGGATGACTGAGAATCTCCATAGACAAAGGAATATGCTTTGGCTTAATCATCTCCTGTCAGCCCAACCAATATCACAGAGTTGATGCAGACAAAGGAGCACTGAAATTTTGCTCCTAGAGGAAAGATAGGATACAAATATGTTAAATACAATGTGGGAAGAGAAAAGGGGGCTAGCAGAATCATGGTGGATCTCACCAAGATAACCTGAGATTGATGGACGACAATGGCCCGGGTTGAAATGCTTACAATTGCTTGATCCTGAACACAAAGATCAAGACCGCCAATAGGACTCAATGCCTTGATTCAGTAAAATCGCTTAATTACGTCTTGTACATAGCACTCAATTAAACAGATGTGCAGGCGTTTTGGAACAAGGTTAAAAAATGGCTGGAAGAAATACTAATGATAGAGGTAGAGCTAAAACCAGAACTCTTCCTACTAGGCATAACTACGCAGAAATACGACAAAGGGATATTTTACTTGATGCTACATATTCTCACGGCTGCTAGATTGGCGAATGCACAAAACTGGAGGAATAAAGAAATTCCAACAGAAGAAGAGATTTTATATAAAATCCTATCGTGTGCTGATATGGATAGGTTCACAATGGAAATGAAGGACAAGACAGAGTCAGATTACTTTGAAATCTGGGACAAATTCTATTGTTGGTGTGAATCAAGGAGAACTGTTCGGGTTTTAAGTTAGTGTTAAGATAGAGATATATCTTATTCAGGCCTATTATTCAATTCGATTTTAAAACAGAAACTATTTATTTATTCGTGGTTTTTAGTATCGCCTGTTCACCGCCCTGAGTCCCGCAAGGGAGATAGGGCGGTATATAAATTTAATAAATAATAATAATAATAATAATAATAATAATAATAATAATAATAATAATAATAATAATAATAATAATAATAATAATAATAATAATAATAATAATAATAATAAAAAAACTGTATGTCAGTATATAGAGAAACAAATTAGAGACTGTATTGTATAGAAAAATATGTATATAGAGAGATTAAGAACTATATGTATGACGAGGAACAAATTGTTAGGAATATATACACTGGAATGTTACGCTATGTCCATCTTTGTTTTAACTGTTTTATAAATAAAAAAACTTTTTATAAAAAAAGTTAGCAGAGTGCAGAGGAATAGTCACTTCTGCAAAAACAGCTGTGGGGTGGGAATGGGGCAGATGGAGGCCTCCCAATGGACAAGGAGATCCCCAGTGCTGAAGACAGATGAGATCTTCTTGACTGTTGGAACTAGCCTGCTTCACTTATCAGGAAGCCTTCCTGCATCCAGTTGGAGTTAATACTTTCCGTCCAGTGCCACAGGATCGCTGGGCTGCAGAGGACGCTGGGAAATAATACATCTCATATTTATGTGGCTTATGGATGTTCCCTGCCAGGTCATAAAATCTGTTGGCCTATCAAATAGCAGAGCAGGCAGACAGGTGGAAAAACAATGCTCGGGAATGACAGATTGCTTCCGATGGGAAAGCAGCCCTGCGCGTAGGTTCCTAACAAGGGAATTTCTGCAGCCAAAATGTGATAGGTTTACAAGTTCCGAAAACGCAGCCTTGCACGCAAGATCTGAAAGGTCTTTGCCCAAGCGTACACATCTTCAAAAACTTTAAATGCACCCCCTTCCATGCCTGGCTTCGCACATCACGCGAAGCCAAACTAGGAATGGTTTGGCCATAACGTGATCTTTTGTATGAAACCAGACAGTGTAGAGTTTGAGTCGGAGAGCTGCATGGCCTCCGGCAACTGCAATTTATTCAGGCACTCGGTGTAAGGAAAGCATTGTTCGGGTCAACACGCCCAGCCAGCTTTACTCAAATTGGCGATTATCATTTTGGGTTATTTACAATGGGAAAGATAGAAAGGGGGGGGCTGCTCTTCTCCTTCCCCCACCCTGATATGGAAAAGGAGAGGGGAGGAGAGGGGGAGGGGGAGGGAAGGGAAGGAAAAGGAAGGAAAAGGAAAGGAAAGGAAAGGAAA
>NW_015387310.1:131943-142976 GCF_001527695.2 Protobothrops mucrosquamatus | reverse complement strand
AAGGGAAGGGAAGGGAAGGGAAGGAAAAGGGAAGGGGAAAGGAAAGGAAAGGAAAGGAAAAGAAAAGAAAAGAAAAGAAAGGGAAGGGAAGGGGAAAGGAGAGGAGAGGAGAGAAAAGGAAGGAAAGGAAAGGAAAAGAAAGGGAAGGGAAGTGAAGGAAAAGGGAAGGGGAAAGGAAAGGAAAGGAAAGGAAAAGAAAGGAAAGGGAAGGGAAGGGAAGGGGAAAGGAGAGGAGAGGGGAAAGGGAAGGGAAGGGGACTTTTAACCAGATAATGGCATAAGGACCGCATGATTCCATTTCATTTCAATGAGTGTAAAAGCCTTTTTTTTTTTAAAAAAAAGCCCCCATTTCAGCACATAAACCTTGAAGAACTGTGGGGTGTTGAAGGGGGTTTCCCGGGGAGGCAGCCTCAATTGCCATCTGACTGGTGGCCAAATTGCCTGCTGAGAAAGTCTAAAGGCTTCCCCTTAATCTCTCAGCAGGCTGTCCCTGCCACAGCCAATTAGAAAGCTGGAGTGCCAGCTGACCGATGACCTTGTTCAAATGACAGCAAAAAAAAAATAATAATTGATTTTTATTTCAGGAAAAAGGACCCTTTGGAACAAAGGAGGGGAAGGAAAAAAAAAAGGCCCTTAGCATAATTTCCTGCTTAGGAGAGCTTCAGAGAAATTTACGAGGGAGTATTTATTTCCAAAGTTTGGGGGAATCCCCTAACAATTTCTCACATGGATTTTCACCAAATATTTCCAGGGATGGGAGCAGAGAACCCTGGGAGAAACAGAGATGCTGTCTTCACTACAAATATGCTCAACAGTAGTAACTGTGAGAGGGATCTCGGAGTCCTAGTGGACAATCACTTAAATATGAGCCAGCCGTGTGCTGCAGCTGCCAAAAAAGCCAACACAGTGCTGGGCTGCATAAACATCTGGCTTTCATGGCTAAGGCGAGACTAGAACTCACCGTCTCCTGGTGATTTGCTCAAAGTCACCCAACCTAGCTTTCATAGCTAAGGTGAGACTAGAACTCGCTGTCTCCTGGTGATTGGCCCAAAGTCACCCAACCTGGCTTTCATGGGACAGGACTTGAACTCACGATCTCCCACTTTCTAGCCTGGCACCTTAATCACTAGACCAAACTGGGTCTCATATTCTTGGATGGGATAAAGAAAAGCCTTCTGTTGTGTCCTGAGCCTGCAGAAGCAGGCTCGGGACATTGCAAGAGTCCCGGGCATTTGCAAAAGCTGCCCGGGACCAGACTGAGCGGCGCCGGCCTTGCGCACATGCGCAAGGCGGGAAAAGACTGCCTTGTTATTGGTTGGAATTGCCCGGGGATCAGAGGGTATATATAGAGGCCTGCGTGCCTCTGTGCTTGCTGTTGTTCGTAGATTGTAGTCAGAGAATAAAGACATGTTGGAAATGCATTACTTCAAGCGCCATTATTCTCCGGACTTAACATCTTCAATCTTGCAAAATGGGTTTTATCTGAGACAAGATGTTCTTAGCTTGCACTAGAAGCTCTCCTACATGTTGCTGGAAAAAAGAGATGAGCAAATGCGGTCGCAATTTTGGGGAATATTGAGTTCTATCAGCTGAAGTCCTCGGAAAGCTTCTCTCTTCTGCCTAGTAAGAGTGTTTCTTCAAGTAGATATTTTTATAGCGTTTCTATTTTTACCATGAGATTGCGTACATTATTATCTGCCCATTTTTAGTTACACCTTGTTCCAGGAGATGGAAGAAGATTCATATTGAAACTAGCTGCAGACTGGTTGAGTTGCAAGAACTAAGGTCATCTTGGCCATAGTTTCCCATAACTGGGTGAAAAAGGCTGCATTATTATTGAAGCAAGTTCTTATTTCCACATTTTCATCTCTATCTGGAGAGAAGCTTGCGTTTGTTTGTCATAAATGTCCTTTTTCTTTTTTGGTGAAGCTTTTCTTCTCTTATCAGTGACAGCGGTCCTAACTGACCCCTTCAATCATATTTTCAGGGGTGGAAGACAGGGATACTTCTTTTTTTTTTTAACTTAAAACATGTTCAATCTATTAAAAAAATATAGATTTCCAAGTTGACTACTCCCAAGTGTGAAACAAATGTATAGCATTGCTGATAAGTAGCATCTTCCCTCTCTCTTTTCCCATCCAACACACACTTGCAACTTTAAGAACAGAACAGAATGACAGGATTGGAAGGGACTTTGGAGATCTTCTAGTCCAGCCCCTTGCTCAAGCAGGAGACACTATACTATTTCAGACAAATGGCTGTCCAGTTTCTTCATAAAAACCTCCAGTGATGGAGCACCTACAACTTCTGGAGGCAAGGAGTTCCACTAGTTAATTGTTCAGTCAGGAAATTTCTCTTTAGTTCTTGCTCCTCTCCTTGATTAGTTTCCATCCATTGTTTCTTGTTCTGCCTTCTGATGTTTTGATGTCCCTCTTTTCTTTGTGGTAGCCCCTGAGATATTGGAACACTACTATCACGTCCCCCCTGGTCCTTCTTTTCATTAAAAAGAAGGACTAGGACATTTTTTTTAAAATGGCTGTCTCTGTTCCTGGAAGATATAACATATCTCTAATTGTTAACTATAAGGTCTTGCGTTGCCTCGTAGTCGAAATACAGCAACCAAGCTTTCCACTTTACAGGATGGCTTCATTTCCTGGATCGCCATGGTTTCTTCAGTTCACGTGTATCTTGGAGGTTAGCCATAACATCTCGGTTGCAAACTCATCTCTGTCTTCCCTTGAGGTAACCAGCCAACAAGAAGCCCTTCGTCCGTAGAGATTCATGCCAACGTTGAGAGAGAGAAAGAAATTCTGGCCTCAGAGACAAAACCACTGTGTTCCCCAAAGTGTCAAAACTGGCAAAGTAGAAGGAAAACATTTCAAAAGATTTGGATAGAATACAGTTTATCTTCAAGATACAAAGACATTTGTGTGACTCTCAACCTGAAATGGTCTGTTGGAGTTCATCTGTAAGATAATAATGTCTTTTCTTTTTCTTTCTTTCTTTCTTTTTTTTCCTTTCTCTCTTTTTCTTTTTTTCTTTCACTTTTTCTTTTTCTTTCTTTCTTTCTCTCTTTCTTTTTCTCTTTCTCTTTCTTTCTTTCTTTATTTTCTTTTTCTTTCTTTCTTTTTTTCTTTACCTGAAAACTAGAATACCACATAAACACACATGTATAACTTTTAAAAATAAATCAATAAAGGTCCTTTTCTAATTTCTCCTCATTCTTTTTCCAGAAGCTTCTTGGGAGAGAGTGAAGATGGGAGGAAGAAAGAAGGAGGAAGCAAGATCTGAACACTGTAATCTTTTTCTCTTTCTTTCTTTCTTTCTTTCTTTCTTTCTTTTCTTTCTTTTCTTTCTTTCTTTCTTTCTTTCTTTCTTTCTTTCTTTCTTCTTTCTTCACTATTGTCTATCTCTCATTTAGCCAAATCGATTTTGGCAGGAAAATGAGACAACGTAACAAGTTCCCTGGCTTTGCTACACAATTCTGTAAGAGTCCATTCGGTTGATATAAAAAAAAAACTTGTTTAACTAAAAGAAGGGAGAGAAGACAGTCAGATTTTTCCATTTCCACCCTTTTCCCTACAGGACACTTGACTTCTTCCAAAGAGCAGAAAGAAAAGCAGATATTAGCTTAACATCTGAAAGGGAAAAAGTTTGGTATTGTAAGACCCTAGTGTCAACATTGGATTTAAGCCCAGAAATTTGGTCAAAACAACTGGAAAACAAAGGCTGGATCAAAGGATCCGAACCCAGTAATCAGAATGATATCATAAGCCCAGGGATATGATAGACTCCCAGAGAAAAGTGATTCCAGCATTCCTATCAGATGGTGCAGAGAAGAATGAATGTCAATTCTCAGAGCTGGAGATGACTTCAACAATCATCCAGCAAAGGAGTCAACTTTTAGTGATCAGGAAACAGTCAATATTATTGTTAGAGAAGCGAAAGTCAACAATTAAATGTATTTTAGGGCTTATTATTCCATCATTTATGACTACCTCACCATGTGGCTAATGAAGAAAGGGCACAATTTTCAGCCATGCAGCCAGAGGGGGGCTTTATGGAAGGCAAAAAAATGGATTTTGAAGATCACAAAGGATTGCAAATTGTCCATAATTGATCTCCTCTCCCTTTCAGTGACCATCTGGAGGGAGGGCAGGTGAAGACAGAGGAAATATCACATGGTGGGCCTCCACTGGAAAGAGGAGTTGAATCCTTAATTCCAAGGGCTGAGTAAAATCCTCAATTCAAACACGTGCTTTCTTGAGACGGTGGGGCTTTAATGCAAGGAAAATTGTGGCTGCTTTAAGGAGTTCCAACAGGTACCTCTAGCAGGCCCAAGTTAAGTCCAACGCTCTTTTCTTTTTCTTAAAAGCTTTTATTTTATTAACTTATAAAATACAAAAGCAAATAATAAAGAACAAAGGCAAGGGAAAAAGAGAAGTGTGGAGAAAAGGGGGAAAAGTAATAAATCAGAAAGATCAGAATCATGCAAGCGATGCTTCTCCTCGTGACACTTTATTGAAGCAGAGGTTGGATTGTGAAGAAGTAGCATAAAAAGAATATTAACCCTTGAATGTTGACGTTGGAGAAGCTTCCTAAAGATACTATGGATGGATCATGGATGACCAAGAAAACAAACAAATTCCAGACTTCTCAGAGAAGGCAATAATAATAATAATAATAATAATAATAATAATAATAATAATAATAATAATAATAATAATAATAATAATAATAATAAGAAGAAGAAGAAGAAGAAGAAGAAGAAGAAGAAGAAGAAGAAGAAGAAGAAGAAGAAGAAGAAGAAGAAGAAGAAGAAGAAGAAGAAGAAGAAGAAGAAGAAGAAGAAGAAGAAGAAGAAGAAGAAGAAGAAGAAGAAGAAGAAGATGATGATGATGATGATGATATTGGAGGTCATCTAGTCCAACCCCCTGCTCAGGCAGGAAACCCTATACCATTTCAGACAAATGGCTGTGCAGTCTCTTCTTAAAAACTTCCAGTGTTGGAGCATTCACAACTTCTGGAGGCAGGTTGTTCCACTGGTTAATTGTTCTAACTGTCAGGAAGTTTCTCCTTAGTTCTAGGTTGCTTCTCTCCTTGATTATGGGCATTCTCAAATTCTCATGCTTTAGAGACATTATGCAAACACCCAGTTCTCTTGAAAAAGTTATAATGCTGGGAAAAGTAGAAAGAAAAAGATGAAGAGGATGATGAACAGCAAAGTGGATTTGCTCGGTGAGAGAGACAGTAGATGTACTGTGGACACACTTGGAGGGTCAACTGGGGACAGATCATCCTTTGAGCAGCTGTATCTATGCGGTTGCTAAGAGTCAACACCAACTGGATGGCACGTAATGAAACCACAAGGATGCCTGAACGCAGCCCGATAACAGAACCTTTTTCCCAGTTTTAAGATTCAGATTGAAGTACAATTTTAACCATTTGTTAAATTAGACGAACTATGCCACAGCCGCTGCTAAGGAACCGTTTTCAAACCAGAGAAGAAAATGAAGACGAGAGGACAGTCCAGAGAACGAATCTGCCCCTCCCTCCGTGGATCATCAGGGTCTTGAAATGATGCATGCTGTAGATCAGGGCTTTTCAACCTTTTCGCCCATTGTACCACTTTTAGGATATGGCAACATCCGAGTACCACCAGTCGCCCAGCAAGGTGTCAAAAACTTGATGATCAAAAAAAAAAAAAGGAAAAAGTGATAAAGTACAGGTAGTCCTTGACTTACAACAGTTCGCTTAGTGACTGTTCGAAGTTACAATGGCACTGAAGAAAGTGCCCCCCAAGCCACAGCCGAGCAAGACACCTGCATGCCCACCCAGCGGCGCTCTTCCTCCTGTCCGAGGTTTTCATTGTTGTGAGCATTTCTGTTGAGGATTGGCAGCGGGGGTGGGGTGGAGGGGTGTTTGGTTTTTATTCCCCCCCATCTGCTGGGTAGTTGCAGCAGGTTTTGGTCACTTCACATGACCCTGGGACACTGTGACCGTCATAAATATGGATCAGTTGCCAAGCATCTGAATGTAAATCACAAGACCCTGGAGGTGCTGCAACATTCCAGCTGATTGGCGCGTCTTCTGGGCTCAGCAGAAGCGCCAGGATCAGTGCTGCTTTCCAGCTGATTGGTGCTTCTTCAGGGCTCAGCAGAAGCGCCAAGATCAGTGCCAAGCTCCAGCTGGAACCTGGCACTGATCCTGGCGCTTCCGCTGAGCCCTGACAGCACCGAAGTGCTGATCCTGGCGCTTCCGCTGAGCCAACAGCCCTGCAGCTCCAGCCATCTCTTGCTCAGGCTTGTGCGGTGCTGCCACTGGTTCCGCTCATTCTCTTCCCCCGCTACCACTTTTCTAGGATGGTTGCGTACCACCTGCCAGGTGCCAATGTACCACAGGTGGTACCCGTACCACTGGTTGAAAAGCCCTGCTTTAGAGCATGCCTCTTCTTTTAAGAAAAATTCCTGAGTTTGTCTGAAAGTGCCTCTTAAAATAGATGTCCAAAGATGTTTTTTTTCAAAAGGCAACTGGACTGAATGGTGGAGGATGGAAGGCTAATGCCCAGATGACTGCAAGGAATATAAATCATTCCATCCTCCACCCTTGAGTTAGAACTGAAGAAGCTTCTTGGATGAGAAGCGAAACGTCTTCGAGGAAAAACAAAAGTCCAGTTGCCTTTTGAAAAAGCATCTTTGGGACAGCCATGACCTGGATGACTGAGAAATCTCCCTAGACTCTTAAGACAGATTTGCTAGCTGCAGACAAGGCACCTTTTTGTTCACTATGTTTTAATATTAATCAATATAAGCACTTTGTTATAAACGTTGCAGTCCCTGTAATTTAACAAATCTTGACAATCATTTCAGGCTATGGCAGCACTCGTAATACATAAATACCCATGAAGAAAATATGAACAATATCAAGCTTGTTGAGCTTTGAACCTCCCACTCATTTCTAATTAAAGAAAACGAATTTTCCCCCATTCCTCAAAACAAGGTTGTTAATTTCACACTAAACACAGAGCCTTCCACTTATTCAAGCATTGTTAAATATTAAGAAAGGCAACACAGCATTGTTATTCGCCTTCCTTTCTTCTTAGGCAGGTAACCAGGAAAGAAAAGAAAAGAAAAGAAAAGAAAGAGAGGGAGGGAGGGAGGGAGGGAGGGAGGGAGGGAGGAAGGAAGGAAGGAAGGAAGGAAGGAAGGAAGGAAGGAAGGAAGGAAGGAAGGAAGGAAGGAAGGAAAGATTACAATGTTCAGATCTGCATTCCCTTCTAGTATTCAGATCTTGCTTCCTCCTTCTTTCTTTCTCCCACCTTCACTCGTTCCCAAGAAGCTTCTGGAAAAAGAACGAGGAGAAATGACAGTGAGGACAATCAACCAATGGAACGGCTTACCCCCAGAAATCGTGGGCGCTCCATCACTGGAAGTTTTAAAAAGAGACTGGACAATTATCTGACTGAGATGGTATAGGACCTCTTGCTTGAGCAGGGGGCTGGACTAGAAGACCTCCAAGGTCCCTTCCAGCTCTATTCTATTCTATTCTATTCTACTCTACTCTATTCTATTCTATTCTCCATTCCATATTCTATTCTATTCTATTCTCCATTCCATATTCTATTCTATTCTATTCTATTCTATTCTATTCTATTCTATTCTATTCTATTCTATTCTATTCTATTCTATTCCTATTCTATTCTATTCTCCATTCCATATTCTATTCTATTCTATTCTATTCTATTCTATTCTATATGAAAAAAGGACATTTACTGATTTATTTTTAACAGTTACACATGTGTGTGCTATGTGGTCTTCTAGTTTTCAGGTCTCTGAACTTTGTCTGAACAATCCAACCCATTACGTAGTAGTAATAATATTATCTCCCCAGTGCCTATTAGAAAAGCCAATATTCTGCTTTGTGGGGTGCCAAGCTCAGCTTGAAAGTGCCTGATAAGGATTCCGTTTGAAGGCTTGCCCATCTGAAGGTGGTTTAATTGCAAAAGAACTAGAAGGAGCCTTGAAGGTGCCCATTAGTGCCATCTGGACAGCGGAATGAACAGCAGGTGCATAGGTTACTTGGACATACTTTTCCTTATTATAATTAGATGGTTAGCTAACCTCAAGATTTGCCTTTAGCCATTAGGAGCAGGAGATCTGGGCTCTGATCCAATTTGGCAACTCAAGATATATTCGAAAAGGCAGATTAGATTCCCTTTTCCAAAGCAATTTCAGAATTTAGATTTTCCATTTAACTGATTTGGAATGGGGGTAACAGAGCATCCTCCAAAATAAAACAAGAAAGCTATCATTCTTACAGCAATAACATTAGTACATTATTCTGCCATAGGTCTGGCAAAATGGGGAAAACTCTGGAATCCATTCAATGATAAAGCAAAACTACGATAACCAGCTGGCAGCAGAAGCCCCTTCATTTCTTCTTCACTCTTTGCCAAATTAACCTTCCCAACGAATTGAAAGATTTATTTATTCTGGTAGCCATACTCTTGAGATGTTCTGTTAGGAAGTCTGCAAAGCATGGTTTCAGTATGTTCCCATTAATATTGGACAAACATTCCTTATTCCGATGAGACAGGCTTGTCAGCAATCAAGAGAAACTGAACCGCCCGTATATATTTACAAATGGGCGTAATGGCTAATTCATGGCAAATAGCGAGCGGAGACATGCAGGCAATCCAGAAATGAACAACTGAACTTTTTTTTATCATGGGTTCATATAGATTTTTTTCACTCCAGATTATAGACTGATTCTTTTTTAAGTTTGAGCATCTAAGTTCAAGAGATGATAAGCAGTTTAGAGTACAAGTGATAAAACTTAGGCAAAATTCTCAAGTCAAGGATGATGCTTAAGGGATTAAAAGTGGCCATAGGGATGCCCTCACAACGTTTATTGCAAAATCAAGCATGATTGCTACATATTTGAGTCACTTCAGGGGATCATTATTATTATTATTATTATTAATAATAATAATAAAGTTGGAAGGGACCTTGGAATAATGATGATGATGATGATGATGATGATGATGATGATGATGATGATGATGATGATGATGATGATAAAGTTGGAAGGGACCTTGGAGGTCATCTAGTCCAACCCCCTGCTCAGGCAGGAAACCCTATACCATTTCAGACAAATGGCTGTCCAGTTTCTTCTTAAAAAGTTCCAGTGTTGGAGCATTCACCGCTTCTGGAGGCAGGTTGTTCCACTGGTTAATTGTTCTAACTGTCAGGAAGTTTCTCCTTAATTCCAGGTTGCTTCTCTCCTTGATTAGTTTCCATCTGTTGCTTCTTGTCCTGCCTTCAGGGGCTTCGGAGAATAGCTTCACTCCCTCTTCATTTGTTCAGCTGAAGCCAAGTGTGTATACACCTAGTACATATGGCATTGTTCTGCTATGCCATTCAATAGGAAAGTGTTGTTCCCAAATTACCCATTGAATGAATATAATGGCTTACAAGGCCAGGTATGATTTAGACCTACATTTCGCAAGATCTCAAGATCAACGCTCCCAATTTAAATATTTCTGAAAAAATATCAACCTATCAGAAATGAAAATCAAATCGCACGATGAATGAAAACTTGAACTATTGATACGAACAAGAAACGGGCCATTTTTCTCTAACGATGTGACTAGAGAACAGGCATGAGCAAAAGATCCTTTTTGGGTGAAATGGCATACGACCATGAATCAATATTGCGATTTCTCTTTTGCTTGACCTGATGCTTCCTCTGTTCCTTCATTATGGCTTCCCATTCAAAGTTTGCCTCAAAAATCCCAGAGGTGCTTTTGACCTGGATGACTGGTATGACTGAGAATCTCCACAGACATGCCTGTAAAAGTCTTTTTCAATCTTAGCAACTTTAAGATGTGTGGATGTCATGGACTGCTCTCTCTCCCCCCCCCATGTCTGTCTCTGTCTCTCTCACACACACTCTCTCTGTCTATGTCTGTCTGTCTCTATCTCTGTCTCTCTCTTTCTCTCTCTCTGTCTGTCTCTGTCTCTCTTTCTCTCTCTCTGTCTGTCTCTGTCTCTCTTTCTCTCTCTCTCTGTCTCTCTCTCTCTGTCTATGTCTGTCTCTTTCTCTCTCTCTCTCTCTCTCTCTCTATGTCTGTCTCTCTCTCTCTGTCTCTCTCTGTCTCTCTCTCTGTCTNAGGAAGGAAGGAAGGAAGGAAGGAAGGAAGGAAGGAAGGAAGGAAGGAAAGAAAGATTACAATGTTCAGATCTGCATTCCCTTCTAGTATTCAGATCTTGCTTCCTCCTTCTTTCTTTCTCCCACTTTCACTCGTTCCCAAGAAGCTTCTGGAAAAAGAACGAGGAGAAATGACAGTGAGGACAATCAACCAATGGAACGGCTTACCCCCAGAAATTGTGGGCGCTCCATCACTGGAAGTTTTAAAAAGAGACTGGACAATTATCTGACTGAGATGGTATAGGACCTCTTGCTTGAGCAGGGGGCTGGACTAGAAGACCTCCAAGGTCCCTTCCAGCTCTATTCTATTCTATTCTCCATTCCATATTCTATTCTATTCTATTCTATTCTATTCTCCATTCCATATTCTATTCTATTCTATTCTATTCTATTCTATTCTATTCTATTCTATTCTATTCTATTCTATTCTATTCTATTCTCCATTCCATATTCTATTCTCCATTCCATATTCTATTCTATTCTATTCTATTCTATTCTATTCTATTCTATTCTATATGAGAAAAGGACCTTTACTGATTTATTTTTAAAAGTTACACATGTGTGTGTTATGTGGTCTTCTAGTTTTCAGGTCTCTGAACTTTGTCTGAACAATCCAACCCATTACGTAGTAGTAATAATATTATCTCCTCAGTGCCTATTAGAAAAGCCAATATTCTGCTTTGTGGGGTGCCAAGCTCAGCTTGAAAGTATCTGATAAGGATTCCGTTTGAAGACTTGCCCATCTGAAGGTGGTTTAATTGCAAAAGAACTAGAAGGAGTCTTGAAGGTGCCCATTAGTGCCATCTGGACAGCGGAATGAACAG
>NW_015387310.1:126943-129443 GCF_001527695.2 Protobothrops mucrosquamatus | reverse complement strand
GCCTTCCTGTCCTCTACCATCTTCTGGAGTCCATTGAAGCTCAGGCCTACTGCTTCAATGACTCCATCCAGCCACCTCCTTCTCTGCCGTCCCCTTCTTCTATTGCCCTCCATCTTTCCCAGCATTAGGCTCTTCTCCATCTAGATTTGCAAAAGCCCATCCTTTGAAGAGTTGCAAAGAGATGGAGAACATTCAATTAACACAATATTTTCCCTGTCTTGTCTGGCCAAGCACCCGCCGAGAGAATGCTGTCAAAAGCCCCCTGTCTGATAATGCGTTGATCTTCCCTGGACAAGTCCAAAAGTCTTGGTGCCCTGGATAACAACAGCCAAGGAATTCTCCCCATCTTCTGCAAATCTGCACAGCTGGGCTCCATTACCAGGCAATTTCACTTGCCTGTTTCTCAGAGGGTTGGAAAAGACTTGAAGTGAATTACGGTGCCTCAAAAGACATATTTGATTTGTATACATTCAGGTCTCCAAGCAAAGGGGGGGGGCTGCTGCTAGAGTCCTTTTGTGATGTTGCATTGAAGCATTTGGAAGCAACCCAGCCGATCTTTTCAGCTACACAAAGGCTCTTTTAAACACTTGATTAACTAAATGCTTCGTGGCAATTAGTAAGAAGTGCAAAACTGAGAATATATGCTCGCACTTAAGTTCAGGGCTATGATTTTCCAATATCTCACTGAAGGATTGCGAGGCGAGTCCTTCTGGCCTAATATATTACATATGGAAAATGTGGCCGTTTTCTGTTGTTTGTATTTGTTTGGGGGTTTATTTATTTTTTTCATTATATTCCCATCTTCAAGAACAGTGGTTCTCAACCTTTTTAATGCCGCGACCCCCAACCGGTCGTAAGTCGAGGACTAAACCGGTCGTAGGTCGAGGACTAAACCGGTCGTAAGTCGAGGACTAAACTGGTCGTAAGTCGAGGACTAAACCGGTCGTAGGTCGAGGACTAAACTGGTCGTAAGTCGAGGACTAAACCGGTCGTAAGTTGAAGACTACCCAACTGGTCGTAAGTCGAGGACTTTCCCTGCCCGGGAGTGCCACGCATGCGTGGTTCCGCCCCCTGCGCCGGCCGAGGCGTAGCTGGCAAGCGGCAGAGATGGAGCAGGCCGACCACCAGCTGGCCCAGCCCAAGGGAGGTAAGGCACCCGCCGGAAAAGGGGAAAAAAATGGCAGACAGCCTTGCTTGGCGACCCCCGTGAAATGGTCGATCGACCCCAAATGGGGTCGCGACCCATAGGTTGAGAACCGCTGATCAAGAGCAAAACTTAGTGAAGGTAGGTTTCCCCCCCCTCTCCAATATTCTTCAGTGGGGTTCAAGCACACCTTCCTGTACGTTAACTTTTGACTGTAGGATTGGTGCATTTTCCAGATAGCAAATTCATAATTTTCAAGGATTTGTCTTGCCTTGGGGAAGATGGGACAGGTGGAAATCTGGGCAACAAATTTGCTCTCTGAAAATCCAGGATACAGACACTATTCCTCTCACCTTCCCATTTCAGATGAGAAAAGCAGAGCTATCAAAACCACCTGCCCAAGATTTCTGCAGGGACAGAGTTGAGAAAGCTGCCAAAGTGTCCCCTGAGACATGACCAAGCTGTTCTACAAAGCATCAAAAGGCAGGACAAGAAACAACGGATGGAAACTAACCAAGGAGAGAAGCAACCTGGAATTAAGGAGAACCTTCCTGACAGTGAGGACAATCAACCAGTGGAACAGAAGTTGCCTCCAGAAGTTGTGGGCACTCCATCACTGGAGGTTTTTAAGAAGTGACCGGACAGTCACCTGTCTGAAATGGTGTAGGTTCTCCTGCTTGAACAGGGGGCTGGACTAGAAGATCTCCATGCTCCCTTCCAGCTCTATTCTGATTCTAGATTCTAGGTCCTCTGAAGGACTAGCGGAGATCTTGGACTTCCCATCCCAACTCCCTCCCCTTGGGAAGCTGCTATTTAAGATGAAAACCCATTGAAAAAGATCCCTAGTGGATTCTTCCTGATTGTTCAGGGAGCAGGAACTACAGCCACTCCTCCACAAGGACACGTCTTGTCATGGGCGAGAGCTCCCCAAAGTGACTTTCTGATTCAAGGAATAACCGAAGAGGCTTTTAAAGGCTCCTGCACCTCCTTTCTGGCTGACAGCTAAAAAGTGGCAACGTATCATTTGGCCCCCACAGCACACAAAGCATCTTAATTAAAGGTTGTCTAAAAATACAGCAGGCTTCTTCGGCAGCCACAGCTGCTGATGGTGCTCCCGACTTTATCGGAAGAGCTGAGTGCCAGGAGGAAGGAAGGAGGAGGAGGAGGAGGAGCCAGACCCCAAATCCCGGAATATTCCTCAGACTGCCAGAGAGGAGTTGCTACTCAGCTACGAGGAGGAGGGGGGGAGGGGGAGAGAGGAGGAGGAGGAAGAGGAGGAGGAGGAAGAGAAGGAAGAGGAGGAGGAGGAAGGGGAGAGGGGAGGGGAAGGGGAGGAGGAAGAGGGGAGGAAGAAAA
>NW_015387310.1:119038-123976 GCF_001527695.2 Protobothrops mucrosquamatus | reverse complement strand
TGCAACACGGTGCATTGTGTAAATCAGATCTTTGCCTACTTGTCTTTGAGGAGAAGATTGTTTTTGGTTATTTTCTTGCATTGCAAATTCCTTAATTTAACTATGTCCTGCCCCTAGAAAATAAGAACATAATATTACTGAATTAACCCATTTTCCAGGTTTATGTATTACACTGCCTAAAGAGAGACTAAATTCTCACAGATGCTTAGCTGCACACACAATAAAATGCTCTAACCAGGATTGTAAAGTTCAGGTGCCCTACAGATTTCTGCACTGGTTCTATCTGACCAGGAGGAGCATGTGAATAAACCCGACCCATTCATGCTGTTATCGTAAATTAATATCCAAGGAGTAACAGGTAATAGCACTTTTGTTTCCAACTCCACTATTTGCTGCCAATCTTTTAGAATCAGGAAGTTGAAGGAAAGGTGAGGCGAGTTAGTATGAAATAGCACAACAGATAGGATCTTAAAAACATGCTAAAACTAAAGTAGCTTGAAAAACAGACCCCTTGTAACAGCTGCCACTGGAGCAAAGTTAATTAAACTAAAATTAGCTCTCACAGTTTGCTCTGAAGTGAATCAAGCTTCTTACACCCTTTGAACGAAGACCAAACAAAGCCTTACTTGTTCACATCCATTTTATTTTGCCTATATTGTCATGGATCGTATTCATAGTCTGAAGGTGCCACAGGACCTAACTCCCTTGATCGTCCTTGTTACTTTTGGACTGCACATTAGACAAACAGCCTATTGGGTTCCTTGGATTCAAACAATATATTTTATATGTGGTCAGGACATATGTCTGTGTGAAACGGTCCATTACGGTCCACAGATTAGCCACTGAAACAATGCAGGCTTTGTTAACTAACACTACAAATAATAATAATAATAATTAACAATAATAATTAACAATAACAATAACAATAACAATAACAATAACAATAACAATAACAATAATAATAATAATAATAATAATAATAATAATAATAATAATAATAATAATAATAATAATAATAATAAAGTTGGAAGGGACCTCGGAGGTCATCTTGTCCAACCTCCTGCTCAGGCAGGAAACCCTATACCATTTCGGACAAATTGCTGTCCAGTTTCTTCTTAAAAACCTCCAGTGTTGGTGCATTCACCGCTTCTGGAGGCAGGTTGTTCCACTGGTTAATTGTTCTCACTGTCAGGAAGTTTCTCCTTAGTTCTAGGTTGCTTCTCTCTTTGGTTAGTTTCCACCCGTTGCTTCTTGTCCTGCCTCCAGGTGCTTTGGAGAATAGCTTGACTCCCTCTTCTTTGTGGCAGCCCCTGAGATATTGGAACACTGCTATCATGTCCCCCCCTCATCCTTCTCTTCATTAGACTAGACATCCCCAATTCCAGCAACCGTTCCTTATATGTTTTAGCTCCAGTCCCCTAATCATCTTTGTTGCTCTTCTCTGTACTCTTTCTACAGTCTCAACATAGTGGTGACCAAAACTGGATGCAGTATTCCAACTGTGGCCTTACCAAGGCATTGTAAAGTGGTATTAATACTTTTGTGAACAGCAGTTAGCATCACCATCCCTCTTCTGGCTCTTTTTGAGTGTATGACCTCACCAAAAATAAAGCCACAGCAACCGAGGAATGAAAACAAAAGTTATTTTGATGGGGGACCATCAGGCGATCCCAAGGCTGCAGGTAACAATGTGAATTTAAAATCCATCCCAGAGGAAAACAAGGGCAATTAACTCTGTATTGTGGCCAAGAGAACTAGGAGTCGAGACTGACTCAAGGGAGTCCTTTCTTTGCCATAATTATTATTTAAATTAAGGCCACATTGCTTAAGTACCAGACCTGTATTGAACTGGAGAACGTCCAGATGTCTTTTTAAAAAGCTTGTTGCTGGGTTTAAAATACCTGGCTTGGCCTTGCTTGAAGTTAGGGCTTCTATGTTTCAAAACTGCATCTAAAAATTAGCTCCTGGCAGTCAACAGCTTGAAATATTTTCCGGCACTGCACAAAGATACACATATCAAATGAGAATAAATTTTGCATATGTTAAGTAAACCATTTGCAGATGCTTCTAGATGAACTTGCCTTTTAGCCTCAGAGAGGCGTTTGTTTTGCACAATTAGGCAGAAGTGAGAGCACTAGCAAATAATATGGTACTGTGCTATCCAGGACTGCCATATTCATGGACAAGATCTTCCAGGAAGGGCAGATCCACCAATACATCTCCTTCACACAGTTTGCAGCATCGTAGTTTTCCCCCTGTTCATCTCAAATTAGGGGTTTTAGTTATGCCAATGCCCTGTCCTACCTACCACACCAGAACTGGGGATATAGATATTGCCATCCTGCATTTCTTATCACCCTTTCTTTTTCTAGTTGTTCTTCTTTCTGCAAAACAAGAACAGAAGCGAGTATCAGCAGTAGGATCAAAACAGGAATTGGTCAAGGATTGCTGGAAGGTAGCGATAGGAATTGCACATGAGGAAGCATGGCTGGAGAGCTCCAGAAACATGAGCGTATTTGCATAAATTCATTTCTTGCATCATTGTGCATTTACGTTTATTTGTTTTAAGGCATTTATGCCGTCATTCAGGTCTCCGATCCATGAATTAGGTACAAAAAAGAAGGTAGATTTTTCACGTCCCATATCTTATGATTATTATCAGCAGCCTGATGGTAACTGATAACTCCTGCCCATTTAGCAGTTTGAAAGCATGCAAATGTGAGTAGACTAATAGGTACCACTTTGGTGGGAAAGTTAACAGTGTTGGGGTATAGCCATACTAGCCACATGACCACGGAAAATGTCTTTGGACAATGCTGGCTCCTTTGGCCATGAAACAAATGACTGGACAGGGAAACGTTTACCTTAATCATCTGCAACCGCATTATAAGCCATACAAATAACACAAAATTACAAGGGATTGGATTTGGCTTCATCTTTGACTGATGGGTTGTTATGCAAACTAGACTCAGCCAATCCCCCCATCTGGACAACACACCGTTTTTGTTTTTTTTTCCAATCCTGCCAGAAATAAGCCCAAGTGAATCAGTGAGAAGTATTTCTGAATAGCTGAGCAATCACTGTAAGAGAAGAAAGAGAGAAAGAAAGAGAGAAAGAAAGAAAGAAAGAAAGAAAGAAAGAGAAAGAAAGAAAAAGAAAGAAAGAAAGAGGAAGATTGCATGAGCACATGTGATAAATAAAACAGTAAATTTACCTTTTAGTAAACAGAACTCAAGTCAGTCATAAATAAAGGTAAAACGGGGCTCAGGCCGAAATCAAAGATGGCTAACACATTTGATCTAAACCAGTGTTTCTCAACCTTGACAATTTTTCCTTGCATTGCAAATTCCTTAATTTAACTATGTCCTGAATGCTTTGGAAATACTTCCCAAATATCCACTAGCCATTTCCCCCAAACATCCCACATTGAGTAGAGTGGTCTGAAAAGGACTCACTTATGGATATTCAGTTACTCACAAACAAGAACCCTACTTCATTAGAGAGGCCTCCAGTATCTAAAGAATTTTAGAGCTCTTCAGATCTTCCTATCTAATCCAGGAAGATCAGAAGTAGAAGGGGTAGGACCCGTGAGAAAATCCGGCACCTTCTAATCAAGATGGAATTCCTTTGGAAGTAAAGCCCATTTAGTCCTACATTCAACAGATTTCGCAATTTCCATTCTCCAGACCAGGGGTCTTCAAACTTGGCCCTTTTAAGACTTGTGGACTTCACCTCCCAGAATTCCTCAGCCATCATGGTTGGTTGAGGAATTCTGGGAGTTGAAGTCCACAGGTCTTAAAGTTGCTAAGTTTGTAGATCCCTGCTCTAGACACACCAAACAGTTAACTGATCACAAGTTTTAATTGCCTTAGTACAGGTCCTGTGAAATGAGATTTTTTTTTTAAAAAAAAAGAAAAACTTTGAGGATCAATATTTGAAACAAATAACTAGTAGCACACCTAGTCTTATTTCATCCAAAGAGAAATATCTCCTTTGAGGTGGTAGCCATAGAACACAGCCATCCTTAATTTTAATGCAAAAAAATGATGTTGCTTCTGTAATACAATGTTACATGTATGCAGATTTAAGCTGCAGAAGTTAAATTACAACAGACTCCTACCAAGGAAAGCATCTTCTGTCTTACTGCAGCTCTATTTTCTTTTCTTTTTGTACAAAGCCCTGTGCACTCCTAATTTTGCATCACATGGACAAAAAATAAACAGCGTCGTCTGTCATCTTACTGAATGCATCGTCTCAGCAAATTGCTGCTTGTCAAACAGTTTCACTCAGCAAAAAAAAAAAAAAAACAACAGAAAAGCAAGGAGCCAATTCCTCTCCTGTCAAAAACAACAAAGAGTAGAAGGCAATTTTCAGAAATCCAGAGAGGAAATGCAGAATCAAAGCAACTGATTATCATGCTGCAGGACCAGCCCTTAAGTCATTTGCCCCAACAGTTCAGCTTTCACTTTTTCCGGTGGGGAAAGAGTTTTATTTTTTTTAAAGGGTTCTAAAACATGAGCAGCTTTTCAAACCTGGAACTTCAGAGTGGTAGCTACCAATGTCCCTCACCTGAGTTTAAGCCAGTCTCTCAACCCAACCTTGTTTACAAGACTGTTGTGGTGCTGTGGGGTGTGTGTGTGTCATTATTTATGCCTTTAAAATGATAAATTGTAGTTATTGTAACTGGGTGAAAATAACAGACATACATTTATCCTGAGTCATGAGTCAACCATTTTTTAACAGACCTGATAGATTAAAACTGCACACCATTCCAATCAACACAGGTTGGAAAACTAGTAAAGATAAATACAGTTTGAAGTACAGTGTGTTTTTGGTTAAAGGAAGCCACGAGACATGGGTTTGGCTAGTCTAAAGAAAAGAAGAAATAGGGGAGACGTGATAGCAGTGTTCCAGTATCTGAGGGGCTGCCACAAGGCA
>NW_015387310.1:111862-113700 GCF_001527695.2 Protobothrops mucrosquamatus | reverse complement strand
GGCGGGGACAGGCGCGTCGGGGGCGGGGCCGGCGGGACGCCCCGCCTCTGCCCGCCACTCACCAGCAGGGCCAGGTGGGCGGCGGCGGCGCCGGCGGCGTTGTTGGGCGAAGCCAGGCTGCGCTCGTACTGCGACCACAACAGCGGCGGCGGAGCCGGGGCCAGATCGAATCCCGGCGGGGAATCGAAGGCCGGCAGCTCGGCGGAAGGGCAATCGGGCGAGGCCAGGCCTTCGGCGGGGCCCCCGTAGACGCCCCCTCCTCCGCCGCCGTAGCCGTTGCTGGCGGGGCCGCCGTTGTGCGGGAAGGCCGGGCTGGGAGGGCTGTAATCGGCCAAGCGGGTGCCGCCGCCTCCGCCTCCGAAGTAGGAGTCGGTGGAGGCGCTGCCCAGCGAGCTGGAGCTGTCGTTGCGGTAGCTGCAGAAGGGCTTGCGGACCGGCGTCGGGGTGATGCTGCTGGAGGAGGAAGAGGAGGAAGAGGAGGAGGAGGAAGAGGAGGAGGAGGAGGGGGGCGGCGGCGGGGGCGGCGGCGGCGGCGGGGGTCCCGGGCTGGGCTTGCTCCAGAGGCTGCCGGCGCCCCCTCCGCCCAGCTCGAAGCCCACGTCGGTGCCGTTGGCGTGGAAGTCGTTGTCGTCGGTCAGCTCGATCAGGCCGCCGGTCCGCATGGCGATGTGCGCTTCGATCTCCTCCCGGGCGCGGTCCACGTTCTCCGGCATGCCGGTGACTTCGAAGACCGGCTCTTTGTCCCGGCTGGGCGTGACGATGTAGGTGTGCGTCTGCTGCTGGATGCGCTTGATGGTGGCGCCTTTGGGCCCCACCACCAAGCCCACCACCCGGTACGGCACCCGCACCTGGATGGTGGTCTGGCCCGGCAGGTTGGGCGGGCTGGGCACCGAGCCGTTGGAGACGGTGCTCTTGTTGCGGGAGGCGCGGATCATGGAGAAGTGCTCGGCCGCCGAGATGATCTCCCGCCGGGCCATGGCCACGTCCTCCTTCCGGCCCGTTACCACGAAGAGCGGCTCCTCCCCCCGCACCGGCGTCTTGATGTAGGTGTTGGTCTTGGCCCTCAGCGCTTTGATTTTGCAACCTGGAGGAGAGGAGAGGAGAGAGGATGGCGGAGGAGGAGGAAGAGGAAGGGAGGGGAGGAGGGGAGGAGTGGGGAAACGGGTGGGGGAGGAAAAGAGCCGGTTACACCTCCATTTCTCGGGTAGGGGGGGAGGAGGTGGACGCGCGCAGAGGGACGGCGATGCAACCTGTCAGCCGGCCAAGCTATTGTCCCTCCGATCGCCCCCCCCACCTCGAGGGGCCACAGAGTACCAATAACTAGGAAGCCAGCCCCGGCTACACACGCCCCTCTCTCCGCCTCGCCGCTATTCCCATTGGCCACCGACGGGCGCTTCGGCGAAAAGCACCAACGGGGCAAAAAAAAAATAAAACCAAAAGTCCCCCCCACACACACACACACGCTCCATCTCTTTGCCCAGCAACGCCGAGCGAGAGGAGCCCCGCAACCGGTCCGCGGACAGCAGCACGGTCGCTCTTTCGCACACACACCCCCCTCCGAAAACCAGGAACCAACCGACAAATAACCGCTTAAGAGGCGCATCAGGAAGCGGGTCTCCCCCCTCCCCAAAAGGCGCAAGTGCCCCTGGCCCCCAACTCCCTCGCAGGGGACCCCCGTTGGCAATGCGGATCGCCCTCCCCAGCCCCGCGGTGGCTGGCGAGGGAAAGCCCCCCCCCTCCCCGCGTGTCCAAGAGCCGAATAATAACAATAGCAACCCACGAGCTGGGTGGAGCGTCCCGTTCCTGACCCCCCCCCCCCCCCCCCCCCCCCCCCCCCC
>NW_015387310.1:100327-111447 GCF_001527695.2 Protobothrops mucrosquamatus | reverse complement strand
ATATATCTCTATCTATCTATACCGCCGCCTTTCTTCCTTCCTTCCTTCCTTTTTTTCCAATGCAGTCCGGTTTATAAGACGCTTTCCAAGAAAACACCCCCCCATGCGATTTTCCCACCCCGAGCTTTCTCTTTTTTTCCTGGCCAGCCCGGCGGGGGGGGGGAGGAGAGGGAGGGAGGGAGGGGAGGTGGCGTGCAGAGAGAATGGAGGGGAGCGGGGCGATGCTTTCTTTCTCCTCCCCCCCCCGAGTTTTTCGCTGGCCACAATGCCCGGCGATGGCACCGTTTCTTTAAGGAGCCCCTCCCAGCCACCACTCAGCGTTTTTTTTTTTCTTTCTTCTCCCCCCTCCCTCCTCCTCCTCCCCCTTCCTTTCTCTCTCCTTCTCTTCCTCCTCCTCCTCCTCCTCCTCTTCCTCCTTTCTTCTGTCTGAGCCTCTGCTGCAGCCAGACAACGCGGGGGGGGGAGAGAGAAAAAAGGAGGGGGGGAGGGAAAAAAAATCAGAGCGCCGCAGCGTTAAGAGTCCCAGAGCCGATACAGAGCGGGGGGGGGGGAGGAATAGAGGAGGGGCGGGGAGGGACGGAGTGCGCCCGCGCAAGCCATGACCGCTCCGCGAAGCCATTGGCGGAACCCAGGACCAAAGGGGCGGGCGCCAGGCCGCCTGCCCCGCCCCGGAGCGAAAAAGCTACTCTTCTTTGTTGTCTCCATTCGGGCGTCGGAGATCTCTTCCCGGCGCTTTGGCATCAGCCGTGCCGGTCTGCGGGGCGCAGGCCAGGGCAGGGACCCCTCCCGGTTCCCCAAAGGGGGAGAAGGCGGAGGGGCGAGCCCTCTTCCCTCCCGTCCCTTCCCCTCCCAAAGCCCCGCGATCTTTCCCCCCAAACGGGGGGGGGGAACAAGCATGCCGACACTGGGTAGCAGCAGAGGAAGGAAAGAGAATCAGGATCTCTCTCTTCCAAGCATCGACGGGGGGGGGGGAAGGTAATTCCAGGGAGAGGAGGAGGAAAGGGGGGGACTCAGGTGTCAAAGGTGCCGCGTGCGGGGAAAAGGTGACAAGCGCTGCCCTGCCCACCTACCCACCCACCCACCCGATCCTCTGCAGGCTTGGAAGGGGGGAGGAGAGCTCTACGGCGCCGGGGACCTTCCCAACCTCTCGATTACGCGCGTTAGGAGCATTCCCATAACCCCGGGGCACGGGAGGGAGGAGGGGAGGAGAGACTGGGTGGGAGCGGGCGTCCTGCGCGTCTTGAGTTTCTGCGCTGGGCACCGGGGAGACTTGGCCCAGGGTGCCAGGTCGGAGGGGCGTGTCCTCCTTCCGAGGCAGACCACGCCTCCTTCCCTGTCCATTCTTTCAGCCGCGCTTTTGTAAACTTCAGCCGCAGGGCCGTCAACAAAAAAAAACCCCGGGCTGGGCACGCGCGCCCCTGGGGCCCGTCCGTGTCGCCTCTCGCGCCTCCGTGCAAGCGTGTAACGTTACAGACTCGCCCCAAAAAGACGGCGAGGGAGGAAGAAGCCCTAGCAGGGGAAGAAGGAGCCAAGGGAGCCTATCTACCTAAAGCAGCCCGGCCACCCACCCACCCTTGACAATCGACGGCCAGCCCAGCAACGGCACAGGCGCGCGCCCGTCCTCTGCGCAAGAAGCGGCGCCGGTGGGCGAAGATGCCAACCGAGAAAAGGACCAAACGGTGGGGGGGGGGGAAGGGAGGATCTGTCGCCCTTCGAAAAAGCTGGGGAAGGTTTCCTTGTGGTCCTCTTAACCACCGTCCCCAGATCTTGAGCCTTGCTCCGAGCCGGGACTTGCACACGCACACACACACCCTATTGTCATGAACGTTGGACATGCGTACTTTGCGCATCGCATCATCTCCGTGCGGTGGGGTTGAAAGGGTTAAAAGCCCGGGGCTGGAAGGAGCGCGCGCTCCTTCCCATTCAAGTCGAAGGGGCTCCTCCGACGGGGAGGCGTGGCATCTTCCTCCGCTCGAAGGGGCGGGGGGGTCGCTCCGCCTCTGGGAGCCACGTGCACTTTGCGCTGGGGGGGAGGGAGGGAAGAGGAGGAGGAGGAGGAGGAGCCTCCGGATGGAGTAAAAGGAGCGGGACCGTTGGAGAGGCTTTATAGTTCGGCGAAGACAAAGAAGTCCGCGGGCGGGGTGTGTGTGTGTGGGGGGGGTTTGACGGGCTCCTTTTCTGGAATAAAGAAGGAGGGGCTCCGTTTCCCTCGCCCTCCGCGGGGCCCCTCCGGGTTAAAAGTCGTCCCGTCGGTACCTGGTGGATTGCACGCTTGTCTTGCCCCGTCTTTCTTGGGCGTGGGCTACTTGCGGGGGTCTGCAGCAAAAAAACCAAAAAAACAATGCCATGCGCCCGAGGGGGTGGGTAGGTGGGGAGACTAGAATGCAGAGCAAAGTTAAGATCGTTGCGGAGAGAAAGGAGGAGGAGGAGGAGGAAGAATAGAAATGCTTCTTTTGCAGAAAATTACGGAGCCGCCAGGCTTGCCCGAAACAACAACTCAACCCCCGATTTGGCCCCAGGGAGCAAAAGTGTCAGTCGATAAGAAGAGAATCTTTGTGGCTCGGGGTTGATCTGTGGGGTCCTCGGTGCTCTCTGAGCTCTGGTGGCTTCGTTGCGGACGTCTCGTGGCCCAACTAGGTAACATCATCAGTGCCAATGTCAACCTGCAGCTGCTAAAAACAGTGCTTTGCTTTCAGCTGCCTCGCCAGCTGATCAGAGGGAACAGGAGGAGAATGACTGCGATCAGGTTGTGGCAGTGCTGAATGTCTGGATCATCGCACACTTGACTTCGGGCCCGTCCCCTCTCACTCAGCCCAACTCACCTCGCAGGGCTGTTGTGCATAAAATAGGAGGAGGGTGTGTTGGACACGTTCAGTGCCTTGTGTGTAAAAGGAACAAAGGCAGGAACTGAAATAAACCGGGTAAAACAAGATTAACTAATCTATGCTTCTCGGAGCCACAGTTTTTCCAGTCTGACATTAAAAATGGAATGGGTTTGCTATAGAATGAAAAGGCACCAATCATCCATCTAATCATCATAAAGATGAAGGTAAAGGCCCCACTAAAGTGGTACCTATTTATCTACTCACATTTGCAAGCTTTCAACCTGCTAGGTGGGCGGGAGCTGAGGCAAGGGACGGGAGCTCACCCCACTGCGCAATGCTCAGGTCTGGAACCCGGGCTGTCAGTTTCCCCGCTGAACGAGCTCACCATCCTTGACCTTCGAGCCATCTCTCACACACACCCAATAATCATAAGACTCCACTATTGATAACAACCGTCATCGTGTCATCTCCTATTCAGACATAAATTTCAAGCCTTAGAAGAAAACATTTGGCTCTCAAGTTGCTTCCTACCATACATAAATTAGAGTCCACGTAAGGCAGTGGTTCTCAACCTGTGGGTCAGGTCCCCATTTGGGGTCGATCGACCATTTCATGGGGGTCACCAAGCAAGGCTGTCCGCCATTTTTTTTGTCCACCATTTTTTCCCCTTTTCCGGCGGGTGCCTTACCTCCCTTGGGCTGGGCCAGCTGGTGGTTGGCCTGCTCCGTCTCTGCCGCTTGCCAGCTACGCCTCGGCCGGCGCAGGGGGCGGAACCACACATGCGTGGTGCTCCCGGGCAGGGAAAGTCCTCGACTTACGACCGGTTGGGTAGTCCTCGACTTACGACCGGTTTAGTCCTCGACTTACGACCGGTTTAGTCCTCGACTTACAACCGGTTGGGGTCGCGGCATTAAAAAGGTTGAGAACCACTGACGTAAGGGGATGATAAAAGGCTTTAGCAGCCCTGAAATCCTAGCTAATTTTTATAATCATCTTTATAATGTAGAGCAAGGGTCCCCGACCCCCGGTCCATGGAGCAGTACCGGGCCGCGGCATGCGAGCCACTGGCCACGCAAACAAGCAAAGTCCCATCTGCAGGATGCAGGCAGCACACAAAACCACGCCCCTTCCGGTCCACGGAAAATCCTCTCTCCACGGAACCGGCCCCTGGTGCCCAAAAGGTTGGGGGACCTCTGATGTAGATGCCTTTTAAATGGGTATGCAATATTCTTCTTCTTTAGGGGCAGTTGTTTCCTCTCTCCCCCAGTTAAGTGGATTGAGGGGGGTAATGGAATGTGTTTTTCTGTATTACCCGGCCAATTTTCCAGCTTGTTTCACACGATTTCCTGAAATAGACTGTTGAAAAACTAATTGTGCACTTGCTATACATTAATAATCAACCACATACTTGGATTGGTTTCTATTCCTTTGGAGAGCCCACTGTTTCTCTCTCTTTGGTGTAATCAAACCAAAGTTAAGCACTCTTAATCCTATTGTTTTCCAAGGCAAGGATTTGAGATATGTTTATTTTAACTCTTCCATTTAAGCCAATGAACCATAAATACACCTAATGGTACACTCAATTAACCCAATTTTTCTGGGAGTTTACAGACATACTGAACTGTAAATTGACCACACAGGCTGAGTTTGTACAGGACACTAGGCTAAAGTGTGCATGGCTAATCTGTAGATTAGCGTTGTGCAAATAAAGTCAATATTGCCCTTTGTTCTATGTATAATATCAATTTTGGGCTACAGAATTCCAGGCTACAGAATTCTAGATATCAAGAAAAGAGCTGGAGAATATTATTTGCTGCTATCTGAATCCCAAATCTGGTTGCTGTTCTAAAGCCAAAGTGCCTTCAAGTCAAGAAAAACTCCTGGCGATGCATTGAACACATACGTGCCGTTTTCTTTTCCATTATAGCAGTGCCCCCCCAACCTTTTGGGCACTGGGGAGTGTTTCTATGGAGAGCAGTTTTTCCTCAGACTGGGGGGGGGGCATGGTTTCATGCAATGCCTGCATCCTATGCATGCATGGATCAGCTTTTGCTTGCTTGCACAGCCCAGTTCCTGGCAGGCTGCAGACCAATGCTGGTCCACGGTCTGGGGGTTTGGGACCCCTGCATTATAGCCCAGTGGCTGATTTTTCATTGTCTTCTTCTTGGATTCGTCTATGGAGATTCTCAGTCATCCAAGTTATGGTTGTCCCAGAGGTGCTTTTTCAAGCGGTCACTGGACTTTCTTGTTTTTCTTTGAAGACGTTTCGCTTCTCATCCAAGAAGCTTCTTCAGCTCTGATTAGATGGGGGTAAATGGAAGGATTTATATTCCTTGCAGACAGCTGGTCATTTGCATTCTTTTAGACAGTCGTTGAGGCCATTTGGAGGTCTTCTAGTCCAGCCCTCTGCTCAGGCAGGAAACCTTATACCATTTCAGACAAATGGTTGCCCAGTCTCTTCTTAAAACCCCCCAGTGTTGGAGCGTTCACAGCTTCTGGGGGCAAGTCATTCCACTGGTTAATTGTTCTCTCCGTCAGGAAATTTCTCCTTAGTTCTAAGTTGCTTCTCTCCTTGATTAGTTTCCATCCGTTGCTTCTTGTCCCACCCTCAGGTTCTTTGGAGAATAGGTTGACCCTATTTTCTGCCTAATAATGAGTTAATGTGACTTTTGAAGCCATAAGATGCTGCACATCTGAAATGCTTCTGAATCACTTACAAAGCATAAACACTAGCAACACAGGCTTCGTCCATATCACTCAGAATCAAAAACTGGCCAATCTCATTTCTCCCTAAGGCAGGGCTGTCAAACTGCCAGCCCGCGGGCCGGATGCGTCAGGCCAAAACCACACCCACCCCAGCTCCGGCAATGGGGAAAAAGTCGTGATACGTCACGACCCGTCACGTGACATTGCGAGTTCGACACCCCTGCCCTACCCTGGACTCCGTTTTTCTTTGAAGATCTCTTCTAGTGGCATCATAGTCCCATTTTGGGCCATTTGAAAGATGGAAAAACTCCATTGTGAAAAGAATGTAGATTAATCCTGAAATTGCCAATCACGAACTTGACATCTTTTTCAGCAGATTTCCATGGATTATAGATACTGCCTATATCTATATATCTGTATTTAATTTGGTTTTTTTTTATAGTTACACATTGGCACGATGTAATTTTTATGGCAGCCGTACGTTCCTGTGATGGTTGGCTATCCAAACCAGCATGGATGGTGTCAAAAAGTCACCGGGATTGGCTTGCTAGCATGATCACAGCTCCTCTTTCAGTGAGGAAAAGCACCACGAGGACTGAAGAAGACCCTGTGTATATCCAGAATGTATTTTTTTTGTGCACCCACCATGACAACATGAGGACGGCCCACGTACCACCCTGAAACTAGGACAAGATGGCAACGAACAACAGTGTACCAACAAGCTTTATGTGTGATGATCTTTCTCTCCTGTTTTGTTGCCTGGCAGAGAGTAGAAACAGACTGCTCGGCATGCGATACAAACGGGAACAGATTTTCACATTGGTCAGGGCTTCAAAATGAAAAGCCAGAAATAAATTATAATGCTGAGTGTGTTTCTGGAAACGTAGGCCCCAATTATGGTGAGGTCACATGAAGAAACGTTGGGTTTTTCCCTCCCACCCCCTCACCTTGCAGCATTGGGGTCAAGGAAAATGTTCAAGGAAGACAGAATTAAATCTGCCTTATGCATCGGCGGCATCCTGCTTAACGCAGGCACGGCCATCTGTATCGCAGGTTTATTTGCTTTCTGATTCCTGCCTTTTGAGGCATCGGCTTCCTTCACTTTCTAACGCCGGACGGCAAGATGGAACCGGTAGGCACCAGGGTGCCCACAAGCACCTTCCATGTTGCCCGGCAAATGTCCGGGCCCAATCCAGCTTTTTTCCCCCGTGTAAAATAATAATTCAATGAGGAGTTGGCCAGAGGCAAAGCAAGGCTGCGTCTTGTACTTAGGCATACCACATTTAGCCTGCCAAAACAAGCAAAACCCACCAGGCAAACGGAGAGACCCCTGGATAAGAGCAAAGAAAAAAACCCCATTCTGCAAGACAAATCTTAATCACAGGTGAGTAAGACGTCTCCCGAAAATAAGACCTGGTGCCTCTTTTGGAGGCAAAATAAATAAATACTAATAAGACCCAGTCTTATTTTCAGGGAAACACGGTATGCACAATTTAGCATCTGCCGAGCATCTTCAAATAACGGCTCTGGGAATCGGTATTTTTAAAAGACAAAAAATAGCAGACTGTTGCAGTCCCAGTGCTTCATTTTGAACGAGCCTACTTATTCAGATAGGGCATCCCGGGGTCTAAAAGAGATGGGAAGGAACCAGAAGAGTTGGGTGGACATCTTCATCACCACCACCACCATTTCTATGCCCCACTTTCTGCTCTGGGGATCTTTCAAGGCAGCTAGCAAAATTTAAAACCACTGAACACAAGCAATAAAATAATTCACTTGGTTGGTACAATGCGCTTTTGAGTAAGTCAGTCCGCATTGTCAAGCCTTTTGTGAGACGAGTCATTACTTGTGGTCCCTTAAGAGTTGACCGCAAGTTCATGGCACCTGATCAATTGATCGATTCCTCAGTTTCAATCGGAACAAGTCATACAATTCCTAGAAAAGTCCAGAACCCTGGGAAAGGTGGAAGGAAAGAGAAGAAGAGGATGACCAGCAGCAAGGTGGATGGAATCAGTTAGAGTAATGATGGGAGGCATTGTTGGAAGATCTGAAAGATCACATTAAGGACAGATCAACATTGAGAAGATCAGTCTAGGTCAGGGGTCCCCAACCCCCGGTCTGTGGACTGGTACCGGGCTGCGGCATGCCAGCAACCGGTTCGCACAAACAAGCAAAACCCTATCCGCAGGATGCAGGCAGCACACGAAACCACACACCTCTCCACAGAAAAACCTCTCTCGACGTAACTGGTCCCTGGTGCCCAAAAGGTTGGGGACCTCTGGTTTAGGTGGTTGATAAGAATTGACACGACTTTGTGTAATCAATCAGTCAGTCAGTTCCCCACATTTTGGATTTTAGTTCCCTGCTGTCATTGCCAATAGAGCAAATCTATTCTGGAAGCTGCAATCCAAAAACAACCAAGGATCCCATTTTTTAAAAAAAATCTCTGCTCTATTTTAACCAGGCAGAATTTACTTAATTTACTGATAATCTGGACTTTTCGATTGTAAAATTCTTCAGTTAAAGACAAACAAATAGAACTCCTTCCTTCCTTCCTCTCTCTCTCTCACTCTCTCTTTCCTTTCTCTTTCTTTCGTTCTTCTTTCTTTCTTTCTTTCTTTCTTTCTTTCTTTCTTTCTTTCTTTCTTTCTTTCTTTCTTTCTTTCTTTCTTTCTTGTGCAAAATGAAGTAATCCACCACTGTTTCACAATAGAAAACCGTGATAGCAGAGAATGGAGGAGTGGCATTTGAATGTCAAACCATTTACTGTCTTCCTGGATTGCATGGAATTCACTCTCTTAAATGGGTTTAGAGAAAATCATTTTCTGTTTCTCTCAACACTTTCACCGTGGTCACCCAACCTTCTCTTCTCCCATTTTTGTGACCAGTTTGTAGCTCGTTGGAGTTTTGTTTACATCTCTTGCTTTTAGATGTTTTACACTGTAACATCTTAAGGTTTATAAATATATGGATAGATAGATAGATAGATAGATAGATAGATAGATAGATAGATAGATAGATAGATAGATAGATAGATAGATAGATAGATAGATAGATAGATAGATAGATAGATAGATAGATAGATAGATAGATCGATCGTCAGAAGTCTCCTGAAAGTTGGGCTCAACTCCTGGTGGCTTCATGGCTAACGTCTACATGATTTCTTGAATTGGTTTCTGCTGCTTTCCTCCAGAATTTAACTCCCCAATTAGTTTATAGCCATGGGAATGTCCTAATCAATCTCTCCTCCAAATGCTGGTTAGGTTCAATCCTGTTTAGCTTTTTCAGGATAGCCAAGACCAACCACCTAGGAAGCTACTGCCAATGGTACCAGCACCAAGTCTTTCTCTTTAGACTAACCCTCTTCTTACAATGTTGTTCTGGATGCAGTTTGAGTGCGTCTTTATTCTGCAAAACATAAAACCAAATGCCCAAATCTGTTTTTGTCACTGCCTTCCCACTTCTTCAGGAATTAACCCTGGAGGCATTGCCCACAATGTTTATAGAAAGAGGGAAGCAGTTGTGCCATGTAACTGGAAATCGCCCTTTGAACAGCTGCATCCATCTACGCTGTGCCCCTTAAATCTGCCAAGCTTTGCTTTCTTTAGCAATGCCTCTCCTTCTTTCCTTTATTTGGTTTACAAAGCCTTTCGGCTGGGTTGAGAAACATTTTTCATCTGTGGGCACAGAGATGTCTCTGGGATTAAAAGTGGATGGAAACTTTCAATGGGTAGATGTTGGCTCTATGAACTCCAATCACAGGGTCCATCTCTTGATCCATACAGTGGCCAATGATATAGGCCAGTGGTGGTGAACCTATGGCACGCGTGCCAGAGGCGGCACTCAGAGCCCTCTCTGTGGGCACACGCGCCATGCCCCGGAGATGGCAATCGTCCCTCTTCAACCAGCCGCCTGCTAACTTGCCGAGGTGCCACATGGCCAGATGCATCCCAGCACCCATGCGCTCGCTGGCCTCTGTGTGCAGGGGCCGATGGTGTCAGGCAGCAGCTGCCCCAGCCCGTCTCACCTTGCCCTGTGACAATGGCACCCCCGCCCTGTCTCGCCTCACCCCGCAGGATGAGCCTCCTGCCCACCGCCCCACCTGCCAGAGACCCCCTGGATCTCCCCCAACCCTGCCCAGCCCCCACAGGCGTCTCTTCCCACGAGCAACATCAAGGTGATCACGCCCATCTTGGCCACACCCACCCAATCTGCCATGATCACCACAGCCACACCCATCCAGTGGGCCACGCCCACCTGGCACCCGGCGATAAATAAGTGGGGTTTGGGTTGCAGTTTGGGCACTCAGTCTCTAAAAGGTTTGCCATCACTGATATAGGCAGAAGTGGGGAACTATGACCTCTTCGTGACTCGTGGACTTCAACTCCCAGAATACAACTATGGCCCCTTTATGACTTGTGACTTCAACTCCCAGAATGCAACTATGGCCCCTTTATGACTCGTGGACTTCAACTCCCAGAATTCAACTGAGAGCATGGCTGGCTCAGGAATTCTGGGAGTTGAAGTCCACAAGTCATAAAAGGGCCATAGTCCCCCACCCTTGGTATAGGGTCTTCTGGGGAAAAAAGTGCTGAGGGGTCCTTGATGCTTTCCGAAGACGTTACCTGGTAATGATCCTGGGCCAGGAAAAAGACTGGTCTAAGACTTCCCAGTTATCTATAAGAGATGACAACATCCCGCATAGAACTCATAACAATTACCAGAATATATTAATCAGAGGCAGTCCAAAACAGGAGAAAAATATAGGAAGGGATTAGGAAGCAAGGAGACTGCGGAAATGCATAGATCACATAAATGTTGATGTCAACTTTGGGTAGGCAAGGGGTTAAAGGGCAGATGGTTTTTACTCCGTGGGACGGGTTTTTGGTTTTCTTTATCTTTAAGGGGACGATAACATTCTGGGAAACAGCTTTCTAAAACAGGAGGTTTGAGCTGTTAGGCCGACTGTTTGGGGGAAGATTTACAGTGACAACAACTTTTGGGGAAAGCATTATATCTTTAAAGTAATGGAGATGTCATTTCTCAGCAAGGCTTCGTTGGTTGCAACAGTCTGAATCATAAAAGCCTGGAACTTAAATTATAACAACAAAGTCAACGCTTACTCATTACGGCTTCAGAATAATAAACTGTCTCTCCGATCCAGGATGTTGTCCAGAATTTAATTCTCGGAAAGGTTTAGCCAAACGACCAACAGGACTAATACAATCCTAGTTTATTGGAAAAATTAAGTCTCAAACAAACATGCACATGTTATTTCTCAGCAGGTAAGACAAGCTCAGCTGGTGGGGGATGGGACTGAGCAGGTAGCATCATTATTTAGGCGAGGGAGGGAGGGAAGGAGGGAGGAAGGGGGGAAGGAAGGGAGGGAAGGAAGGAAAGAAGGAAGGAAAGAAGTGAGGGAGAGAGGAAGAAAGAGAAAAAAAGAAAGAAAGAAAGAAAGAGAAGGAAGGAAGGAAGGAAGGAAGGAAGGAAGGAAGGAAGGAAGGAAGGAAGGAAGGAAGGAAGGAAGGAAGGAAGGAAAGGAGGGAGGGAAGGAAGGAATAAATGGAAGACGGAGGGAAGGAAAGA
>NW_015387310.1:92897-99926 GCF_001527695.2 Protobothrops mucrosquamatus | reverse complement strand
GAGGGAGAGAGGAAGAAATAAAAAGAAAAAGAGAAAGGAAGGAAGGAAGGAAGGAAGGGAAGGTGGGAGGGAAGGAAGGAAGGAATAAATGGAAGACGGAGGGAAGGAAAGAAGGAAGGGGTGGAAAAGGGAAAGTAGGAAGGAAGGAAGGAAGGAAGGAAGGAGAGAGAGAAAGAAGGGAGGAAGGGAAGAAGGAAGGAAGGAAAGGTGGGAGGGAGGGAGGGAAGGAAGGGAAGAAGGAAAGAAGGAAGGAAGGAGGGAGGGAGGGGTCAGATTGCTATACCAAAAAGTAGAAAAATAAACAAAATAAATTCTTGGAAAATAATTTATCCATCTATCTCAATCCTGGTGGCCTTCCAGCTATGAGACGACTCCCAGAACTGTGGTGCAAAACACATCAAAAGGATACTAAGCAGTAAAACATGATCGAACCAAATGTTCCTCTGATTGGTAGCAAATTTCGGATTCATTCTTGACAGAATCCTAATATTGTCACTTTGGAGAGTCCAAAAATTCAAACGAGGCCCATGTGTGCCATGCAAGCTGTGTATTTTTCTTCTCTAAACTAGAATCTATCCCCCTTTCCACACTCACACAAAAGTTCTTTCAGTGTAATGTTCCAACTGTGTCATGGCAGCCAGACAAAACACCAACAATTATCAAAGATCATCCCAGGTATCTCGGGCTACAAAATCTAAACTGTAGTTCACAAAAAGTTCATCTATTCTTTGACTCTTTCTCTGACACACCTAATCTTTTGCATGACTGAAACATCTCTCACAACTACCACGCTGATTCACGAGACACGATCTACCTGCCTGCGTTGAAGGCAAGCGCAACGTGATGGGACAAGCAGCAATGGACAAGATTCAAAGTCATTCAGTCTTTGGATCATGAGTCAACCATCATAAACGCGGGATGGAAAAGTACATTTGGTGATGAGCGCATTCAAGACCCTTTAAAGTATACCTTCTCCATAGCAGCACCTGCCCCCTGGAACAAGATTCCTTGACAAGATCCAGATGACCTTAGAAGAACGTGAAAATCTGGCTCTTCACTCAGGCCTTGGTGAGAGAAAGGAGACCTTCGTCTTCATCATGCTTGCTATCTTCTATCTTTATCATTTATTGATTTGATTGCATTTTTTTTTACTGTTGTGAGCTGCCCAGAACCATTGAGAATCGGGCGGCATACAAGTGTAATAGATTATGTTTGTTTGTACAATCAGCCAAAGGCACATGGAACTGTTATCTTCCCACCGGAGTGGAAACCTATTAATCTACTCGCAGTTGCATGCTTTTGAATTGCTAGCTGGGCAGGAGCTGAGACAATGTGCGGGAGCTCACCCTGTCATGTTGCAGTCGGGTCTCAAGCTTGGGCTGTCAGCTTTCCAACTGACAAGCTCAGTGTCTTTAACCGCTGAGCCATTGCACCCCCATTACTGGATGAGGAGGAGAGGCTAAACCCCTAGATGTTTGCGACAGGCCAGAGCGGTGTCCATCTTCTGTGTGTTCCTGTGTAGCAAAAGAAAGAAGTCTACCTCGGTTTTAGAGTGAACGGGGCAGCATGAGCAACGCACATCTGCCATCGTCGTGCGCCACATACTCCCAAGACAGCTTTGTTAATGTTAGACGTGTAACTTAAGCTGGATCCTTAGCATGCTTCTCCTTGCGTTCTTTTCCTGAGATGATCTTATCCCATTTAAATGCACTTTTCCCCTTTAAAACATCTCGGGTTTTATTAGACGCTGACATGTGTCCATAGCATCACTGTTTTTCCTGGCACTCTCTCTCTCTCTCACTCACTCACTCTCACACTTACTCAGTCACTTACTCACTCACTTCCTGGTTTTTGAGCTCTTATGGTGATACCCTGTCAGGACTTCCTGAAGTGTGACCTCCATACCTTGCCCACAGGAAAAATCTGAATTGCAGCAACACAGACAATATAATCCAACTCTCTCATTCCCTTTTGTTCTCCATTTCCAACAGGCGCCAATGAATCCGTTTGCAGACTGTATGAAGCCACGGATCGTTTAATTATCGTCATGATCAGATACCAGGTTATAAGCGAAGTTGCATTGTTTACAACGGCTGCAAGGAAGATACCCAAAAGCACATCTTGACAATCAGTGCTGCTAATATTCGAGCGGATGTATGGACCAGATGGGAGTGCAGTAATTTTAAATGGATTTTGCTAAAACCTGTGGCTGGAAATAAATGTTCGAAGGCAACTAAATGCTCTAGGTCAGGGGTAGGCAGCCTCGGCTCTTTTATGACTCATGGACTTCAATTCCCAGAATTCCTGAGTCAGCTATGCTGGGAGGTGAAGTCCATGAGTCATAAAAGAGCCGAGGTTGCCTACCCCTGCTCTAGGTTATAAAGTCATGTTTTCATAACCAGAATCGCTAGCATTTCACACAACCTCAAACCGAAACCGAACCAGCTACGTTATGACTTGGCACAGTACATGAGTCAGGTCAAAATATTGTCCACAAAAGTGATCTTTTTCTCCATATCAAGGAGAAAAAGTAAAGGATGGGTTTTCTTGGTATTGTCCTGAGGCTTTTGAGAAATTGAAAACCTAGAGTTATTGGCAGCAGCTGATTCAGGAAAAGTGCCATCGGTCAGTAGATTAGAGGAGATTTTTCCTCCCGTCTCCCTACTTCCTTATACGCTCCAGTCCAGAGAAAGCCATAGACCTGTGGATATTTATGATTTACTATATAGAGCTAGTTTGATCTAGTGCAAGGGTCTTCAAACTTGGTCCTTTGATGACTTGTGCCTGGCTGAGGAATTCTGGGAGTTGAAGTCCACAACAAAGGGCCAAGTTTGAAGACCCCTGCTCTACACCCATGCAGGTTTGTATAAACACGGATGCTAAGGACAAGGCATAGCATCAGGGATATATATTACTGTACTGCAAGATTAACTGATTATCAAGCTCATTACAGCGTCATGCGTGGTGGCCAGAAAATTCTCCAGAAGAATCTCATTAAGAGGGCACAATAGGGACCATCTCATTTCAACCAGCCCGATACAAAGACACAACTACAATTTACATTATGGAGGTTCCACAGCAACCGGCTAGGTTTTTTATATTCCAGCTTTGGGCCGATTGCTAACTAGACACCTGTTCCTACAATCTGCTTCACGGCTCAGTGACACAGCTGGTTAGCTTGTGTTAAGCCATAATGTGATGCTTGCCTTTGGCTTAGAATGTTATATGTTCCCAGCCAAGGATGGCTTAAGTCAGGGGTGTCAAACTCGCAACGTCACGTGACGTGTCGCGATGTATCGCCACTTTTTTTTCCATTGCCGGCAATGCGGTGGATGCGGTTTCGGCATGACGCATCTGGTCCGCGGGCCGGCAGTTTGACACTCCTGGCTTAAGTGAAACCAGGGTTTCAGGTGATACACCTAGCCAAGCAGTATCAGGATAGAGCCCATCTCCTTGGTCAATTTGGACCTGTGAAAAGAATTCTCAGGACATGAAACAAAAGAAAAACCCAGTTTCCCTTCACATATACCAGCTTCTGACAATGATTTGTATCTAGGTTAATCAAGAGCTTCCTTTAGTCAGTCAAGTATCTCTAAATACTAGCATATTTCATAAGTTTCTGGTTCCACTTCCTCTTGGGATAGTCCAGCTACAAGTCAACATGCTTATCATTCATAACAGGAACAGCTGATTTCCAGGGATCAGCAAAGACCACAATAGGAAAAAGAGAGAGAGAGAAAAAAAGCAGCATTTTACACGACCCCTATTATTCTGGACAATGTACACAGCATAGAATTGAATCAAATGACATCAAGTCTAGATTATGGTCATAGACCAGGGTAAGGAAGGTGGGATATACTCAATTAAAAAGCAGAAAAGATACATCGGAGTCTATAAAAGTGATAAAAAGCTAGAAAATATTAAAAAATATATGAATTAAAACAAAACGGTCCTTGATTTACAATCATTCATTTAATGACGGTTCAAATGACTCCAGACCATTTTTTACCCTTACAACTTTTGCAGCATCCCCACGATCAAGTGATCAAAATTTGGATGCTTGGCAGCTGGTTCATATTTATGACGATTCACAGCCTTCAATCAGATCAAGCTTTTGAACCTTCTAAAAACTGTAACTAAGGCGATCATTATAAAAGTCCAAGAGGCAGAGAAGATGGCCCCTTTGTAATGATGGGTCTCTAACAGGCTACCAAACCTGGTTAGCAAACATCGGGAGAACCACCAAAGAAAGCAGAAATCATAGACAGTCCAAACCTGGCTGCCACGTGGTGGTCAGGTGGATTTATGCAGCACAAATGTGATAGTGCTAAGCCTGTGAAATACATTGTTGTATTTAAAAGAGGGATCACCACAGATGGGGACTGCAGCCAAGAAATTAAAAGACGCTTGCTCCTGGGGAGGAAAGCTATGGCAAATCTAGACAGCATACTAAAAAGCAGAGACATCACCCTGCCAACAAAAGTACGCATAGTCAAGGCCATCCATGGTTTTCCCAGTTGCAATGTATGGCTGTGAAAGTTGGACCATAAGAAAGGCTGAGCGCCAAAGAATGGAGGCCTTTGAACTATGGTGCTGGAGAAGACTCCTGTGAGTCCCCTGGACTGCAAGGCGATCAAACCGGTCAGTCCTAGAGGAGATCAACCCTGACTGCTCTTTAGAAGGCCAGATCCTGAAGTTGAAACTCAAATACTTTGGCCACCTAATGAGAAGGAAGGACTCACTGGAGAAGAGCCTGATGCTGGGAAAGATTGAGGGCAATAGAAGAAGGGGGCGACAGAGAATGAGGTGGCTGGATGGAGTCACTGAAGCAGTAGGCGTGAGCTTAAATGGACTCCAGAAGATGGTAGAGGACAGGAAGGCCTGGAGGAACGTTGTCCATGGGGTCACGATGGGTCGGACACGACTTCGCAACTAACAACAACAACAAATTTAAAAGAGGTTCCTTGAGGGAGGCAGGAGTCAAGAGTCTTCTAGAACAGTGTTTCTCAACCTTGACAATTTTAAGGCATGTGGACTTCAACTCCCAGAATTCCACAGCCAGTTTTGCTGGCTGTGGAATTCTGGGAGTTGAAGTCCACATGCCTTAAAATTGTCAAGGTTGAGAAACACTGTTCTAGAAGATGGCATTCTTTTAGACTATTAAGTCGACAGCAAGCAGTGCTGATTTTCACAGGCTTATAAATAGCCCTGTCTGGCTGTTTCATCCTCTGGTAAGCAATAATCACCTTCTGTTTATCACATAAAATAAATGTTAGGGCCAAGCATAAATTGCAAAGATCTGGAAAAGTGCTTCAGCGCTTACCCAGGTAGAGCAGCCCTCTGCAATTTATGAAAGAAGCCATTTCTGCTGTAAGGGTTGTTTTATAGCATCCACTCCTTAAAGCAGCAGCAGTGTCATTTTTTTTTTTTTTTGGACTAGCGTGGAAATTCAAAACAGTTGTGGCTGTTTGAATTCGTACCAGAACTGTGCTTTGTGTCAGGCTGATGCGTTTCTGATTCATGTTCAAAGCCTGCACGGCCCCTGCCATCCATACGCAGAGACACATAAGTATCATTTTTCCCCATTTAGATCATACATGACTAACGAAAATATTTANGGGGAACTATGACCTCTTCGTGACTCGTGGACTTCAACTCCCAGAATACAACTATGGCCCCTTTATGACTTGTGACTTCAACTCCCAGAATGCAACTATGGCCCCTTTATGACTCGTGGACTTCAACTCCCAGAATTCAACTGAGAGCATGGCTGGCTCAGGAATTCTGGGAGTTGAAGTCCACAAGTCATAAAAGGGCAATAGTCCCCCACCCTTGGTATAGGGTCTTCTGGGAAAAAAGTGCTGAGGGGTCCTTGATGCTTTCCGAAGACGTTACCTGGTAATGATCCTGGGCCAGGAAAAAGACTGGTCTAAGACTTCCCAGTTATCTATAAGAGATGACAACATCCCGCATAGAACTCATAACAATTACCAGAATATATTAATCAGAGGCAGTCCAAAACAGGAGAAAAATATAGGAAGGGATTAGGAAGCAAGGAGACTGCGGAAATGCATAGATCACATAAATGTTGATGTCAGCTTTGGGTAGGCAAGGGGTTAAAGGGCAGATGGTTTTTACTCCGTGAGACGGGTTTTTGGTTTTCTTTATCTTTAAGGGGACGATAACATTCTGGGAAACAGCTTTCTAAAACAGGAGGTTTGAGTTGTTAGGCCGACTGTTTGGGGGAAGATTTACAGTGACAACAACTTTTGGGGAAAGCATTATATCTTTAAAGTAATGGAGATGTCATTTCTCAGCAAGGCTTCGTTGGTTGCAACAGTCTGAATCATAAAAGCCTGGAACTTAAATTATAACAACAAAGTCAACGCTTACTCATTACGGCTTCAGAATAATAAACTGTCTCTCCGATCCAGGATGTTGTCCAGAATTTAATTCTCGGAAAGGTTTAGCCAAACGACCAACAGGACTGATACAATCCTAGTTTATTGGAAAAATTAAGTCTCAAACAAACATGCACATGTTATTTCTCAGCAGGTAAGACAAGCTCAGCTGGTGGGGGATGGGACTGAGCAGGTAGCATCATTATTTAGGCGAGGGAGGGAGGGAGGAAGGAAGGAAGGAAGGAAAGAAGTGAGGGAGAGAGGAAGAAAGAAAGAAAGAAAGAGAAGGAAGGAAGGAAGGAAGGAAGGAAGGAAGGAAGGAAGGAAGGAAGGAAGGAAGGAAGGAAGGAAAGGTGGGAGGGAAGGAAGGAATAAATGGAAGACGGAGGGAAGGAAAGAAGGAAGGGGTGGAAAAGGGAAAGTAGGAAGGAGAGAAAAAGAAGGGAGGAAGGGAAGAAGGAAGGAAGGAAAGGTGGGAGGGAGGGAAGGAAGGAAAGAAGGAAAGAAAGAAGTGAGGGAGAGAGGAAGAAAGAGAAAGAAAGAGAAAGAAAGAAAGGAAGGAAGGAAGGAAGGAAGGAAGGAAGGAAGGAAGGAAGGAAGGAAGGAAAGGTGGGAGGGAAGGAAGGAA
>NW_015387310.1:78209-92803 GCF_001527695.2 Protobothrops mucrosquamatus | reverse complement strand
AGGAAGGAAGGAAGGAGAGAGAGAAAGAAGGGAGGAAGGAAGGAAAGGAGGGAGGGAGGGAGGGAAGGAAGGAAAGAAGAAAGGAAGGAGGGAGGGAGGGGTCAGATTGCTATACCAAAAAGTAGAAAAATAAACAAAATAAATTCTTGGAAAATAATTTATCCATCTATCTCAATCCTGGTGGCCTTCCAGCTATGAGACGACTCCCAGAACTGTGGTGCAAAACACATCAAAAGGATACTAAGCAGTAAAACATGATCGAACCAAATGTTCCTCTGATTGGTAGCAAATTTCTGATTCATTCTTGACAGAATCCTAATATTGTCACTTTGGAGAGTCCAAAAATTCAAACGAGGCCCATGTGTGCCGTGCAAGCTGTGTATTTTTCTTCTCTAAACTAGAATCTATCCCCCTTTCCACACTCACGCAAAAGTTCTTTCAGTGTAATGTTCCAACTGTGTCACGGCAGCCAGACAAAACACCAACAATTATCAAAGATCATCCCAGGTATCTCGGGCTACAAAATCTAAACTGTAGTTCACAAAAAGTTCATCTATTCTTTGACGCTTTCTCTGACACACCTAATCTTTTGCATGACTGAAACATCTCTCATAACTACCACGCTGATTCACGAGACACGATCTACCTGCCTGCGTTGAAGGCAAACGCAACGTGATGGGACAAGCAGCAATGGACAAGATTCAAAGTCATTCAGTCTTTGGATCATGAGTCAACTATCATAAACGCGGGATGGAAAAATACATTTGGTGATGAGCGCATTCAAGACCCTTTAAAGTATGCCTTCTCCATAGCAGCACCTGCCCCCTGGAACAAGATTCCTTGACAAGATCCAGATGACCTTAGAACAGTGGTGGCGAACCTATGGCACGGGTGCCAGAGGCGGCACTCAGAGCGCTCTCTGTGGGCACCCGCACCATCGCCCCAGTCCTAGGCCTTCATCTGGGTTTTATAAAACCTTTTTGCTTTAGGCCTCCTCCGCCGTATGTAAAAAAAAAAAGGTTCAATCAATCAATTTCAACTTCTCGCAGGAAAAAAAAAGGTCTTGCAAAGTTGGAATTGATTGATTGAACTTTTTAGTCCCAACCAGTCTGCTGTTACCACCACAGCCACGCCCACCCAATTGGCCACACCCAGCCAATGGGCCACACCCACCCGGCACCCGACGATGCATAAGTGGATTGTGGGTTGCAGTTTGGGCACTCGGTCTCTAAAAGGTTCGCCATCACTGCCTTAGAAGAACGTGAAAATCTGGCTCTTCACTCAGGCCTTGGTGAGAGAAAGGAGACCTTCGTCTTCATCATGCTTGCTATCTTCTATCTTTATCATTTATTGATTTGATTGCATTTTTTTTTTCTGTTGTGAGCTGCCCAGAGCCATTGAGAATCGGGCGGCATACAAGTGTAATAGATTATGTTTGGTTGTACAATCAGCCAAAGGCATATGGAACTGTTATCTTCCCACCGGAGTGGAAACCTATTAATCTACTCGCAGTTGCATGCTTTTGAATTGCTAGCTGGGCAGGAGCTGAGACAATGTGCGGGAGCTCACCCTGTCATGTTGCCGTCGGGTCTCAAGCTTGGGCTGTCAGCTTTCCAACTGACAAGCTCAGTGTCTTTAACCACTGAGCCATTGCACCCCCATTACTGGATGAGGAGGAGAGGCTAAACCCCTAGATGTTTGCGACAGGCCAGAGCGGTGTCCATCTTCTGTGTGTTCCTGTGTAGCAAAAGAAAGAAGTCTACCTCGGTTTTAGAGTGAACGGGGCAGCATGAACAACGCACATCTGCCATCGTCGTGCGCCACACACTCCCAAGACAGCTTTGTTAATGTTAGACGTGTAACTTAAGCTGGATCCTTAGCACGCTTCTCCTTGCGTTCTTTTCCTGAGATGATCTTATCCCATTTAAATGCACTTTCCCCCTTTAAAAAGCCTCTGGTTTCATTAGATGCCGACATGTGTCCATAGCATCACTGTTTTTCCTGGCGCTCTCTCTCTCTCTCACTCACTCACTCTCACACTTACTCAGTCACTTACTCACTCACTCACTTCCTGGTTTTTGAGCTCTTATGGTGATACCCTGTCAGGACTTCCTGAAGTGTGACCTCCATACCTTGCCCACAGGAAAAATCTGAATTGCAGCAACACAGACAATATAATCCAACTCTCTCATTCCCTTTTGTTCTCCATTTCCAACAGGCGCCAATGAATCCGTTTGCAGACTGTATGAAGCCACGGATCGTTTAATTATCGCATGATCAGATACCAGGTTATAAGCAAAGTTGCATTGTTTGCCAACGGCTGCAAGGAAGATACCCAAAAGCACATCTTGACAATCAGTGCTGCTAATATTCGAGCGGATGTATGGACCAGATGGGAGTGCAGTAATTTTAAATGGATTTTGCTAAAACCTGTGGCTGGAAATAAATGTTCGAAGGCAACTAAATGCTCTAGGTCAGGGGTAGGCAGCCTCGGCTCTTTTATGACTCATGGACTTCAATTCCCAGAATTCCTGAGTCAGCTATGCTGACTCAGGAATTCTGGGAGTTGAAGTCCATGAGTCATAAAAGAGCCGAGGTTGCCTACCCCTGCTCTAGGTTATAAAGTCATGTTTTCATAACCAGAATCGCTAGCATTTCACACAACCTCAAACCGAAACTGAACCAGCTATGTTATGACTTGGCACAGTACATGAGTCAGGTCAAAATATTGTCCACAAAAGTGATCTTTTTCTCCATATCAAGGAGAAAAAGTAAAGGATGGGTTTTCTTGGTACTGTCCTGAGGCTTTTGAGAAATCGAAAACCTAGAGTTATGGGCAGCAGCTGATTCAGGAAAAGTGCCATCGGTCAGTAGATTAGAGGAGATTTTTCCTCCCGCCTCCCTGCTTCCTTATACGCTCCAGTCCAGAGAAAGCCATAGACCTGTGGATATTTATGATTTACTATATAGAGCTAGTTTGATCTAGTGCAAGGGTCTTCAAACTTGGCCCTTTGATGACTTGTGCCTGGCTGAGGAATTCTGGGAGTTGAAGTCCACAAGTCCTAAAAGGGCCAAGTTTGAAGACCCCTGCTCTACACCCATGCATGTTTGTATAAACACGGATGCTAAGGACAAGGCATAGCATCAGGGATATATATTACTGTACTGCAAGATTAACTGATTATCAAGCTCATTACAGAGTCATGCGTGGTGGCCAGAAAATTCTCCAGAAGAATCTCATTAAGAGGGCACAATAGGGACCATCTCATTTCAACCAGCCCGATACAAAGACACAACTACAATTTACATTATGGAGGTTCCACAGCAACCGGCTAGGTTTTTTATATTCCAGCTTTGGGCCGATTGCTAACTAGACACCTGTTCCTACAATCTGCTTCACAGCTCAGTGACACAGCTGGTTAGCTTGTGTTAAGCCATAATGTGATGCTTGCCTTTGGCTTAGAATGTTATATGTTCCCAGCCAAGGATGGCTCAAGTCAGGGGTGTCAAACTCGCAACGTCACGTGACGTGTCGCGATGTATCGCCACCTTTTTTTCCATTGCCGGCAATGCGGTGGACACGGTTTCTGCATGACGCATCTGGTCCGCGGGCCGGCAGTTTGACACCCCTGGCTTAAGTGAAACCAGGGTTTCAGGTGATACACCTAGCCAAGCAGTATCAGGATAGAGCCCATCTCCTTGGTCAATTTGGACCTGTGAAAAGAATTCTCAGGACATGAAACAAAAGAAAAACCCAGTTTCCCTTCACATATACCAGCATATACCAGCTTCTGACAATGATTTGTATCTAGGTTAATCAAGAGCTTCCTTTGGTCAGTCAAGTATCTCTAAATACTAGCATATTTCATAGGTTTCTGGTTCCACTTCCTCTTGGGATAGTCCAGCTACAAGTCAACATGCTTATCATTCATAACAGGAACAGCTGATTTCCAGGGATCAGCAAAGACCACAATAGGAAAAAGAGAGAGAGAGAAAAAAAGCAGTATTTTACACGACCCCTATTATTCTGGACAATGTACACAGCATAGAATTGAATCAAATGACATCAAGTCTAGATTATGGTCATAGACCAGGGTAAGGAAGGTGGGATATACTCAATTAAAAAGCAGAAAAGATACATCGGAGTCTATAAAAGTGATAAAAAGCTAGAAAATATAAAAAATATATGAATTAAAACAAAACGGTCCTCGATTTACAATCATTCATTTAATGACGGTTCAAATGACTCCAGACCATTTTTCACCCTTACAACTTTTGCAGCATCCCCACGATAAAGTGATCAAAATTTGGATGCTTGGCAGCTGGTTCATATTTATGATGATTTACAGCCTTCAATCAGATCAAGCTTTTGAACCTTCTAAAAACTATAACTAAGGTGATCGTTATAAAAGTCCAAGAGGCAGAGAAGATGGCCCCTTTGTAATAATGGGTCTCTAACAGGCTACCAAACCTGGTTAGCAAACATTGGGAGAACCACCAAAGAAAGCAGAAATCACAGACAGTCCAAACATGGCTGCCACGTGGTGGTCAGGTGGATTTATGCAGCACAAATGTGATAGTGCTAAGCCTGTGAAATACATTGTTGTATTTAAAAGAGGGATCACCGCAGATGGGGATTGCAGCCAAGAAATTAAAAGACGCTTGCTCCTGGGCAGGAAAGCTATGGCAAATCTAGACAACATACTAAAAAGCAGAGACATCACCCTGCCAACAAAAGTGTGTATAGCCAAGGCCATGGTTTTCCCAGTTGCAATGTATGGCTGTGAAAGTTGGACCATAAGAAAGGCTGAGCGCCAAAGAATGGAGGCCTTTGAACTCTGGTGCTGGAGAAGACTCCTGCGAGTCCCCTGGACTGCAAGGCGATCAAACCGGTCAGTCCTAGAGGAGATCAAACCTGACTGCTCTTTAGAAGGCCAGATCCTGAAGTTGAAACTCAAGTACTTTGGCCACCTAATGACAAGGAAGGACTCACGGGAGAAGAGCCTAATGCTGGGAAAGATGGAGGGCAATAGAAGAAGGGGATGACAGAGAATGAGGTGGCTGGATGGAGTCACTGAAGCAGTAGGCGTGAGCTTCAATGGACTCCAGAAGATGGTAGAGGACAGGAAGGCCTGGAGGAACGTTGTCCATGGGGTCGCGATGGGTCGGACACGACTTCGCAACTAACAACAACAACAAATTTAAAAGAGGTTCTTTGAGGGAGGCAGGAGTCAAGAGTGTTCAAAAAGATGGCATTCTTTTAGACTATTAAGTCGACAGCAAGCAGTGCTGATTTTCACAGGCTTATAAATAGCCCTGTCTGGCTGTTTCATCCTCTGGTAAGCAATAATCACCTTCTGTTTATCACATAAAATAAATGTTAGGGCCAAGCATAAATTGCAAAGATCTGGAAAAGTGCTTCAGCGCTTACCCAGGTAGAGCAGCCCTCTGCAATTTATGAAAGAAGCCATTTCTGCTGTAAGGGTTGTTTTATAGCATCCACTCCTTAAAGCAGCAGCAGTGTCATAAAAAAAAAAAAAAACCTGATCGCACCTTTAAGTTTTGTCAACACCGACAAACTTAAGCATGGTCTTGACACGAAACACAGTCCGACTACGCAAAGACTAAGTACAAGTTTCGGACGTGCCGGGGACGGTAGGTATGCGTCTCTGTGTATTCATAGTAAAAAGGGGTAAATCTAGTATGTACTGATTGCTTTTATAAATAACTTGTAAGCCAGTGAGATTTTCGTTCCTTTGAGCTTTCGCAGATCTGCTTAGGCGGCTCTTCCCGAGATGCAGCTTCTATCTCAAAACAACAGACACAATTCAATAAGGAGCTACCAGACATTGGGAAGAACTGTGAGTTGTATTAAAAAAAAAAGATTTAATGCTTGGCGTCTCGAGTTAGGACTGAAATAATAATAATAATAATAATCCTGCAGGAGAACGAGGTGCCCGGTTGCCAATCCATAGCTGAATCCACTCCTAGTGCCAAACTAAGGTTTGTCAAGCAAGCTTCAAAAGCTGGGTTCACATCAGCCAGATCGCTGTAATTATAGTTTATTGAAGAAACATAGGCTTAGGTCTAGATCAAATCACTGTTGGCAATGACAGTCTACAGCAGGGGTCTTCAACTTGGCCCTTTTATGACTCGTGGACTTCATCTCCCAGAATTCCTCAGCCAGGCATGCTGGCTGAGGAATTCTGGGAGTTGAAGTCCACAAGTCATAAAAGGGCCAAATTTGAAGACCCCTGGTCTACAGAAACCAATGGTGAGCCTCCTCAGAAGATCTCTGGAGCATCATTTGATATCTAAGCCCTCTTTATTGCCAGGTCAGTACAGAGCTAGCTCACCTCCTATGGTGTACCTTGGAAAGCACACAATCGTGAACAAAACAGGACTAGCAAAGAGGCAGCCAAACTATATTAGCCTTGTACTCTTCTGGATAATGTAACATCGCTATACGCTAAATAAACAAATAAAAATGGCTAGGTCAGAATATCTTGCAAGCCGGCAACTAGCATCTCTCCAGATGCCAGCTGAATGACAATTCCCAATCAGCCGAACTGCTCTGAGCAAAGATGATGGTTTTTCAGATGATGTTGCCAAATGCAACAGGGTTGGCACAGGGTTGTCTAGTTTAATGAAGAGAAGGACGAGAGGGGGACATGATAGCCATGTTCCAGTATCTCAGGGGCTGCCCCAAAGAAGAGGGAGTCAAGCTATTCTCCAAAGCGCCTGAAGGCAGGACAAGAAGCAACGGATGGAAACTGATCAAGGAGAGAAGCAACCTAGAACTAAGGAGAAACTTCCTGACAGTGAGAACAATTCACCAGTGGAACAACCTGCCTCCAGAAGCGGTGAATGCTCCAACACTGGAGGTTTTTAAGAAGAGACTGGGCAGCCATTTGTCCGAAATGGTGTAGGGTTTCCTGCCTGAGCAGGGGGTTGGACTAGATGACCTCCAAGGTCCCTTCCAACTTTATTATTATTATTATTATCATCATCATCATCATCATCATCATCATCATCATCATCATCATCATCATTATTATTATTGTTATTATTATTATTATTATTATTATTATTATTATTATTATTATTATTACTAGATGCTCAAAAGCAGATGGAGAGGCTATTGTGTAGCCCAGTCTGTTTTGGACCCCAAGATGCTCTAATCAAAGCGTCGGAAACTCCCACTTCTTCTAACTGTCCAGGTACTCCTCGACTTAGAATTCACCCAATTCACCTGGATTTGAAGTTTCGACAGTCAGGTTCCTTCTGCAATCAAATGACCAAGCTTCCGGCCCTTTGCAGCATCCCATACGTCAGAGGCTACCTGTGCACCATTCATTTGTGTTCTCAGATACTCAAGAGCTGCTCTCTTGAACATCTGGAAGGCCTCAGTTTCTCCACTGCTGCTCCATTTTTAACCGGTGGGGCGAATCTCTCTGCTTTCAATGGGATTTGCCTCTGAGGATACAGCTTCAGGATGGTTGTATGAAAGTGGAAATCCAGCCTTGAAAGACCGCCTTCCTTTTCACAACTGCAATATTTTCCCGGCCCCTTTGGCTTGATCCGTGGGCATTATTCCGTTTTACCTGAAACGAATAACCGCACTACAGTGGTCAGCAAACTGATAACGCAACGGCACCAGAAGCATTAATTTACCTGTGTCCATCTACCAATTTATTAATGTGTTTTCTTCATTTAGTTAATGAGGGCTGTATGCCCTCTGCTGGTATATCTCTGTACTTTATTTTTTAATCATACACTTTTTTTTGTTCCAAGCTCCTGTTCATTTCCAGCAATTATCCAGTAAAATAGTGAATTGTTCAATCAACACATACAACAGCACTGAAAGATTAGGCAAGGGAGAAAAAAACAACCCCATCTCCCTCCATTACTGTATTTTCAACTAATCTACGCAGACCTTCCACTTTAAAGATAAATTACTTTCAGGAAATACCTTACTTTCCCTTCCCCCAGCTAAATAAAACATTGGAGGGATGACAAAGGCAGGAAAAAGACATCATACAACCTTCTCAACTGGACTAGGCCCCTCCACTCTCCCCCTTCCAAATCCCACAAAACGGTTAACCCTTGCCCAGTTGTTTTTTAAGTATGATTTATTCTGTTTTTATTTATAATTGTTTGCATGGCATGTAGCCAATTTGGGATGCTATCCTAAAAAAAGAAAGGCAAGATACAGGACCCTGCATGGTTTACCAGTACACATCTACAGCCCATTAAAAGGAAAAATACCAATAGTAGCAGCTAAGATAACATCATTATCAATGCCCAAGTAAAGATTTAGACATTGTAGGACACTTTTGAAAAAAAAAATAGTTAAGTCTCGTTAAGTTGAGGTTGATGTCTGTCAGGATGATATATGAGAATTTGTGTAAACAACTTCCCATAATCTTGACTTTCTTTAGTAACATACCTTCAATAATAGCTCTTTCCAAAGTCATTCTAATAGCTTCTTGCATTGAAATTATTAGAGGCTGCCCCAAAGAAGAGGGAATCAAGCTATTCTCCAAAGCACCTGAAGGCAGGACAAGAAGCAATGGATGGAAACTAACCAAAGAGAGAAGCAACTTAGAACTAAGGAGAAACTTCCTGACAGTGAGAACAATTAACCAGTGGAACAACCTGCCTCCAGAAGTGGTGAATGCTCCAATACTGGAAGTTTTTAAGAAGAGACTGGACAGCCATTTGTCTGAAATGGTATAGGGTTTCCTGCCTGAGCAGGGGGTTGGACTAGATGACCTTAATGGAGATTATACATTATGATGATGATAGCCAGTGTCAGTAAAAGTAATTGTAGCCCTCATGTGGAGTTGACCTCCTGGTCTGGTCTAATTAGTGGGCTAACACAAGATTCCTGAAGCCGCATCTAATTTTTAATCCAAATTTTATCCCTTCCAGTGCCAGATCTTCAGTTAATGCACAGATCATCTCTTGATTTTCTATTTTTCAAACTAACGACACATAATCGATAGAGCAGAAAGTGTCTTTAAAACGTACAGTAGTTTTTTTTTAGAAAGTAAGCAGATGTAACCCCTTTTGATGGACTGACTGAAACTAATTTCAGCCAGGCAATAAGTTCTACTTCATAACTGCGATGGGAATATTGAAGTAGCAGTAAAAGAAGGAGGTTTTGATTTTACTAATCACCCCTTCTCATACACAGCCTGGAGAATCATCCAGATGGAATTCCTGCTGTGTTTTCCAGCAGATCTTGGTAACTCAAGGTAGCCAAATTTTAAATGTAGCCCATCAGAAGGCTGCCAATAAGGATTTAAGTGTGCAATTTGCTGTCAAGGGTAGCTTGGGGCATTTTTGGAGACCAAAATCCAAATATAGTATAATCCAGCTTCTTACCAGTCGAAAGAAGATGAAACCCAGAAAAGTATCTTTAAAACATATTGAAATTATTAGCATCCAGCAACAAAATGCAAAGGTTGTTGCTGATTCCAAAGGTCTCAGTTTCCTTGCCACATTTCTGACTAAACCTCTTCCTTCTCTCCTGATCGTTATAAAGCCAATAATAGGTTTTTTTTTTGGAGCAATGGCTGAATTGACTCCAGCTAGCATATTTAGTCTCCGCCAAGGGTCAAGGAGCAGCCAGTATGGAGTAGTAGTTGAACGCTGTGGAGTAAAACTAGAGGACTATAGATTCTAGTCCTGCCTTGGGCATGAAGCCACTTGAGTCACCCTAGGGCAGGGGTAGGCAACCTTGGCTCTTTTATGACTCGTGGACTTCAACTCCCAGAATTCCTGAGCCAGCCATGCTGAGGGGAAAGGGAGAGGTTTCCATGCTGAGCCCTGCTGGCTCAGGAATTCTGGGAGTTGAACTCCACGAGTCATAAAAGAGCCAAGGTTGCCTACCCCTGCCCTAGGAAGAAGCAGGCAAGAACAAACCACTTCTGAAATATATTTGGCAAGAAAACTGCAGGGACCCATCCAAGCAATTGCCAGGAATCAAGACTGACTCAAATGCACCCCCACACCCTCCAAATCAATTCCTATCTAACTTTGCAAAAAGCTAAATAGAGTCAGATCTGATTAGTATGGATATGGGAGAATGTCTATTGGAGATTCTCCATCGTTTAGGTCACGGTGGTCCCAAAGGTGCTTTTTCCAAAAGGCAATTAGACTTTCTTGGGTTTTTTTCCCCTTGAAAACATTTTGCTTCTCATCCAAGAAACTTCTTCAGTTCTGACTGAATGGTGGGGAATGGAAGGGCTTATGTTCTTGCATTCTATATCTGGTGGTTAGCACTCTGAGGGTATGTCGTTCAGTCAAAACTGAAGAAGCTTCTTGCATGAGAAATGAAATGCTTTCCAGGAAACAACTAAGAAAGTCCAGTTGCCTTTTGGAAAAGCACCTTTGGGATATGTATATGGGAGACTCCCAGAGAAGCCCAGCTGTTGGGTCAACTGAGAGCAACTTGTTGTTGTTGTTAGTTGCGAAGTCGTGTCCGACCCATCGCGACCCCATGGACAATGTTCCTCCAGGCCTTCCTGTCCTCTACCATCTTCTGGAGTCCATTTAAGCTCAGGCCTCCTGCTTCAGGGACTCCATCCAGCCACCTCATTCTCTGTCGTCCCCTTCTTCTCTTGCCCTCAATCTTTCCCAGCATCAGGCTCTTCTCCAGGGAGTCCTTCCTTCTCATTAGGTGGCCAAAGTACTTGAGAGTTTCAACTTCAGGATCTGGCCTTCTAAAGAGTAGTCAAAGGTTGATCTCCTCTAGGACTGACCGGTTTGATCGCCTTGCAGTCCAGGGGACTCGCAGGAGTCTTCTCCAGCACCATAGTTCAAAGGCCTCAATTCTTTGCCGCTCAGCCTTTCTTATGGTCCAACTAATGTCCTATTATTGCCATGAAAACTATGCCAACATACAACCCTCAAAAAACCTGACCTAGACTAGAGGGAGGCTTTAACTGAAGGGCATCACTGTGGGCGGAGATGACGGAAATAAAAGGAGACCCAATTTGGCGACGCGGTTAAGGTGGATAAGATAGAAGCTGGGAAGCTGGGAGTTCTAGTTCTGCCTTAGGCATGCAGCTAGTTGGGTGACCCGTCTTTCTCTCTCAGCCTTAGGAAGGAGGAAATAGCAAACCGCTTCTGAAAAATGCGACTTAGAAAGCTGCAGTCAATCTGTTCAGGCAATTGACAGACGTCAACACCGTTTCACAGTATGCCGAACAGACAGAAATGGCTATGACCGTAGCCAACATAAGCAGAAATATCTCCTTCCAATCAGCAACTCCAACCCAGACCTTTACACACAGCACTCCCATAGCAATCAAGCCTTTTGACAACAGCAGAGGCTATTTTAAACTTGGCTATAACCTTGGGAATTGTGGTTCACTCACCCCATCGGCAACCTCTCCCCCCCCCTCCTTCCTTGAAAATTCCCTGCCTATGAAAATAGCTTCCAATCAAGACCAGTTTCCCCAAGGGGGGCACAGAGGTGGAGGAAACCAGGAGCAGTTCCCCCCCCCAGCGCCCCCTGTAAAATAGGCTTCATTGATACCATCTGAACTCAAGACTTTAGGCAGAAAAAATAATTGCTGAGTAGCTCTGCTGTCTGGGCTAAGAACACAAGATAGCCTCTGAGGGCTCCAGGGTCATAAAAAAAAGAAAAACCCTTGTTTATCACACTCTCACTATTGTGTTGTTTTTCCTCTCTCCCCCAGTTTTCTTCCTTCTCTTCTATAGGAAGGACCAAGAACAGAGAGAGGGAGATAGAATCTCTCTCTCTCTCTTTCTCCCTCTCTCCCCCCATCTCTCATATGATAGTGAATTTGGGAGCTTCCCAAGTTGCCAGGCCCTGGACCCCCGTTTAGAAGTCCATCTCCAAAAGCCCCAAAATTTGCTAGTTTAATCCCAGCTATTTGAACAGCTAGGACAGGGGTAGGCAACCTTGGCTCTTTTATGACTCGTGGACTTCAACTCCCAGAATTCCTGAGCCAGCAATGCTGGCTCAGGAATTCTGGGAGTTGAAGTCCACGAGTCATAAAAGAGCCAAGGTTGCCTACCCCTGAGCTAGGAGAAGATAGTAATAACTTGTGGACCTACGTGTAAACAGCTGCAAATCAAAAGTGCACGGCCTGAAGGTTGCCCAATGGTTTGCTTTCAAATGGTAATCTTTGTCTTGAGGGAAAGTAATCAGATCCACCATGTTTAATCATAATTAAAATCAAATGGAAAATTGAATTCAATCCAGGTAATCCAATTTAGATTTCTCTGAGGCCTGGAATGTAGCTCCCCAAGCTGGCTATTCAGATATGGAGTAAAACAACAACAACAACAACAACAACAACAACAACAACAACAACAACAACAACATAATAATAATAATAATAATAATAATAATAATAATAATAATAATAATAATAATAATAATAATAATAATAATAATAATAATAATAAAGTTGGAAGGGACCGTGGAGGTCATCAAGTCCAACCCCCTGCTCAGGCAGGTAACCCTATACCAACAACAACAACAACAACAGCACACACACACACACACACACACACACACACACACAAGCTATTTTCATTGGCCTTTGGAACAGCTAAGCCTGGGCAATTGTTTTCAAAATGGATGGATGGATGTAGATAGATAGATAGATAGATGATAGATAGATAGATAGATAGATAGATAGATAGATAGATAGATAGATAGATAGATAGATAGATATGAATGGACAGACAGACAGAGCAATACAAACATGGTACGAAGAGAGCCATGTTAGTCTATGATAGCCAAAAATCAGAAAGAGCCTAGTAGTACTTTTTCAAATTAACAAATGTTATTAAATGGCATAAGGGTTTTTTCTGTGCCAGCAATAACATCGTTTGTGACGCAAGCTTTTTGAGCTTCAGCTCACTTCCTCAATGCCGAGTTTTTAGGATATATGGCTGGGCCAAACAATGGAGACTATTTTACTGAACTTCCAACAATTGAAAAGCTCCAGTAGACTTTGAGCTGTGTCAGATTCTGGGTGCTCCCAAACTTTGTTAATTGACTTCATTCATCAAGAAGAACAAGTCCTTTCTTCTTCTACCAGGTCTTTCTTAAGTTGCTTGGTCCAAAATATCATCCCTATGAATTACTGATTTTTTTCCCCCAATTCATTCCTTCTCCACCACTCTCTTGCTCAATGCAGAAACATATTCTTCTATATGTTTATGTCATATTTAGCTACATCATCTATGTCTCGATAGATGCAATAAACCAGGGGAAAAACAAGGGGCAGGAGATGGAAACCTCTTTAGCTCCTATCAAGATAGGCCTGGGCTCCGTTGATTCCAGTCTGCCTGGGGGTTAGATGTGCTTGCGAATGGCACAGAAAACAGGGCCAGTTATAAAATGCTTAATTACCAAAATGCTACCTGTCATCCCTTTACCCTCCCTTCTGTCACAGCCTTCCTTGTTCCATTTGCTTCCGTTTGTCTTCTGGGCGGGTGGGCACCCTTCCCAATGAATCCCTGCTGAATGGTCACCCATCATTTTTAATTCCTATAAACCGGCTCTGGGATTAACTGGAGTTCAAAGGCATTCTCAGAAATCAAGATGAAGCTGATGGCCGATGCCTTGTTTTAAAGCCGTGCCAGCCAACTTTATCTTCCATCCTCCAAAAGAAATTCCAAACCCTTCTTTTTTAAAAAATATTGAAGGCTGACAGGGGCAGAAGTCTGAGGAGGCACCCAGCAAGGTGTTGGGAACATGGATAGACAGCATGGAAGCCATAAAGGGGAAGAAACTCCCTTTAAATATATAAAAAATCATTGTGCGGTGCAGAAAGGAGCACAAACATTGGCAAAACGAATGTGAATTAAACAGATGCTCAGTCCAGACAATTAAGGGGTGGGGTGGGAACTCTGACTTAATTCCATGCTTGTGGGCTTCCAGGGGGTATCTGAGACTAGTCACTGTGGGAAACTGGATGCTGCCTTGGATTCAAGCTTTGGTTCAATCCCAAAAGTTGATCTTCACAAACACTGATGTTTACTGCATACACAACCATCCGTTAACTCAAATTAACCCAACATATGTAAGACAGATGAGACTTTTTATCCATCCCAGTCTAACAAGCAAGCAAGCTCTGGGGTGAATGCCTGACAATGCCCAAGGTTCATTTGTTGGCTGACATGTTTCGTTTTTATGGGAGAAACTTTTTTTTTAAATTTTATTCTATTTTATTTTTTTTTGGTAATTTTTAAATTATTTTTCTAACATTACATTTAGATATTTGAAAGCAACGTGGCGGCCGAGTACAAGTGTTCTAACAACATCGGACAAGCCAAGTTCCTCATCCCTGCTTTAATTAGAGATATCAGAAAGTTGAACTTGGCATGTTTTTTTTCTCAGAAAGCCTTTGACAACTGCAACATCAACCCTTTTGCAGAATTGGGGGGAGAATTGGGAGAACACATTCTCGTGTTCACCAAAGTTGTCACTGCTTTTCATTTCTACCTGAGCCGCTAACCTTGCTAAAGAAAGAGGAACAAGTATAAATAAACCCTCTCTGAAAAAAAAGAGGAAGGTGACAAACACCTGATGGAAGAGACAT
>NW_015387310.1:51732-78109 GCF_001527695.2 Protobothrops mucrosquamatus | reverse complement strand
GTGGTCGGCCTGCTCCGTCTCTGCCGCTTGCCAGCTACGCCTCGGCCGGCGCAGGGGGCGGAACCACGCATGCGCGGCGCTCCCGGGCAGGGAAAGTCCTCGACTTACGACCGGTTGGGTAGTCCTTGACTTACGACCGGTTTAGTCCTCGACTTACGACCGGTTTAGTCCTCGACTTACGACCGGTTGGGGGTCGCAGAATTAAAAAGGTTGAGAACCACTGCATTAAGAGAAGGTTGGGGGGGGGACGAAGAACGATCAGAAAGAGGTCTAGTGGAGGACACAGTTCGAATGAATAAACTAATCAGCATCTTAGGAATAGGTGTCTGTTTGCGGAATAAATTGATAGGTAAAGAGAAAAGGGAAACTATCTTAAGTCTTAACAGTGCAAGGTTATTTGTCCTAATTTTTCTGCGTAGGCTTTCCCCCCCTTAATATGAGAGAGAGGGAGGGAGGGAGGGAGGGGGAGAGAGAGAGAGAGAGAGAGAGAGAGAGAGAGAGAGAGAGAGAGAGAGAGAGAGAGAGAGAGAGAGAGAGAAAGGGAGAAGGGAGAAAAGGAGATTACGAAGCTTAAAACTACAATCTACGCTGGATTGTGGTACCACATTTTTAAAACTCTGATCTTCACTGATGGTAACATCTGTAGAACAGGGAAATATTTTCCACCTCTGGAGGTTTTTAGAAAGATAAAAGGATAGTTTAAACGGTTTTCCAAACCATTGTAGAGCGCTGGATTAGATTGTTTCTACTCCTTTCCAATTCCATTATTTGAGCAGGTAAATTGTTGAGGCATTTATTTGAATGGCCTCGAAATGAAATGACTAACCTTGGCTTCCTGACTTATTTTGAGCTAGTTTTAGTTTTTAATGTCTATATAGTTTAAGACAAGAATGGCCAGGCTTGAAGCTGATGGTATTAACTTTGCTTTTTATTAGAACTGCAAGATTTCCCAGCTGTAGCCAACAGCAAAAGCATGAATTTGGAATTAAAGAATGCTAAACCTTGAACTTGATGCTGAATCAAAGATCATCAATTCTTCATTCTTACTACAAAAATAAACAAATTACATTTTAAATTAGTTATTCCTTTTTAAAAAAAAATCAGCATTAGAATTTGGGGTGGATAAAACATGTTTTTAATTGCTACGGCTATTAGAAGTCGGAATTATTTACCAATCTACTGCAAAACATCCAGAGCTCTGCCAATCAATTTGAAATCAATTTTTCACCTCAGGGACTCTCACAGTCAGGTTTAATCTGCATTTTTAAGCCAACAAGCCAAATTTGCAATTTCTAGGCAAATGCAAGAATTGAAACACAATTATCATTAAACGTTTGCCTGCTCGCAAGCTTTGGAATAGCATTTTTGACTCAAACCAAAAACATGTAGCTAAAGATTTGAGAGTAAAATATATTCAAATGCATGTTTTGTGGAAGGAAGATTAATTTTCATTTTTTTAAAAAAAATATGCTGAAAAAGGATAAAAGAGATCAATGAAAAGATCTGGATGAAATTGACATGAGCTGAAATTCTTTCTCGTGTGTGTATGTGTGTGTGTGTGTGTGTGTGCCCATGTATGTGAGCCTTCAAGTCAGTTTTTTGCTTCTGGCAACAGCCTGGAAAAATCCCTTTAGTTTTTTTTGGCAAGATTTCAAAAGTAGTTTGCCATTGCCTTCTTCCTAGGGCTGAGAATGAGTGATTGGCTCAAAGTCACCTAGCTAACTTCGTGCCCAAAACCAGACTAGAACTTACAGTCTCCTGGTTTCTAACCTGGTGCCTTAACCATTACACCAAACTCTCTTTCTCTCTCTCTCTCTCCCTCTCTCTTTCTCTCTCTCTCTCTCCCTCTCTCTTTCTCTCTCTCGTCTTTCTCTTTCTCGTCTTTTTCTCCCTCTCTCTCTCTCTCTCTCTCTCTCTCTCTCTCTCTCCAAATGTGCCTGAACACATTACAGTCTTCTATCAATGGCCTGCTTGATGATGTCATCCCAATTATGGAGAGAAAGACTGTCAAATAAATCAACCCAGAGTTCTCACTCAAGGCTCAAATAACCATGCTCAAATTCCCCTACTTCGGATATCATATACAAAGATCCAGCTCTATGGAAAAGGCTGGGAAAAGTGGATGGAAAGAGGACAACCGTCAGCAAGATGGACTCAGATACAGTGGTGATAAGCGTGCCATTTGAGAGACTCGAAAGAACAGATAAAGGGTAGTCCATTGTGGAGAAAACTTATCTCTCTGGGTTGCTCAGAGTCAAAAATGACTTGATGGCATGCGATCGATCAATCAATTTCAAGGGAGAGATCTACTTACAATGCAATAGTGGCAAAGATCTGTAGAGCTCGGGTGTAGGATGAGGGCGAAGGTAATGACAACCGTTCAGAATCCAATCCACAAGCTCGGAGAACGAAACTTCACCCTCATCTACTTACAATGTTAAGACCTTCCCCTTCTAGGTTTAACTTTACAATGCCTTAGTAAGGCCACACTTGGAAAACTGCATCCAGTTTTGGTCACCACGATGTAAAAAAGACACTGAGACTCTAGAAAGAGTGCAGAGAAGAGCAACAAAGATGATCAGGGGACTGGAAGCCAAAGCATATAAGGAAAGGCTGCTGGAATTGGGTATGTCTAGTTTAACGAAGAGAAGGATGGGGACAGGATAGCAGTCTTCCAGTATCTCAGGGGCTGCCACAAAGAAGAGGGAGTCAAGCTATTCTCCAAAGCGCCTGAAGGCAGGACAAGAAGCAACGGATGGAAACTAACCAAGGAGAGAAGCAACCTAGAACTAAGGAGAAACTTCCTGACAGTTAGAACAATTAACCAGTGGAACCACCTGCCTCCAGAAGTGGTGAATGCTCCAACACTGGAAGTTTTCAAGAACAGACTGGACAGCCATTTGTCTGAAATGGTATAAGGTTTCCTGCCTGAGCAGGGGGTTGGACTAGATGACCTCCAAAGTCCCTTCCAACTTTATTATTCTTATTCTTATTCTTATTCTTATTCTTATTCTTATTCTTATTCTTATTACACTTGCAGATCTTTTCTCAATCGAGGTCCCCAAAGATAGGGCTCATCTGCAAGGCTCATCTACAACTGCCATGAATACAACCTACCCTGAGAAAGGAAGCTAATTATCCCCATCTCGTAAACCAGGCCTTGAACTCCCGAAGCAAATAACTTGCCTGTAAGGAGACAATTCATTAACAAAACCCCAGTCTAGGAGAGTCAACAGACTGCCTCACCTCCTCCTTTTGCCTTCAAACATTAAAGTTAAAAGGGATGAACTAAACGGGCACTCTGCTGTCAGTGGATTTGGCAAGCACGGGAGCTGCCAGTGTGCTAGCACACGTTTTTGCAGACAAAGGCAGGAGACTCTGCTCCCATTTACAGGCCGTAGAAAAGATGATGTCATCTTAATGTGGAACAAGGTTAAAATCCCCAAAGACCCATTACTGTGACAATAGGATGAGATCATACCATATATTTATCTTTCTCGGGATGGGCAGGGCAGGGAAGAAAAATGGGGAATTAAGACTCATCTAAAATGCAAAACCTTGATTAAGGGGGAAAACTTGCCCTTAGTGCAACGCCTCAAAGAACTAAGTCAATTTTTTGATCTTCTTTTTAAAACTTTTCCAGCGGCTCCAGACGCTATTTCCCTCTCTTTGTAGCAAAGAAAAAAGAAAAAGAAAAAGAAAGAGAGAGAGAGAGAGAGGGGGGGGGGGCATAATTACCAAATAATAGCAGTGTAAAACCGTTGTTAAACAAATTGGCTTCTGCAAACTACACTTTTCCAGGTTTGGATTATTTATTTCTTCCATTTTTAAACCTACTTCTTTCACCAAACCTAACCCTCTGGAACAGTGGTTCTCAACCTTTTTAATGCCGCAACCCCCAACCGATCGTAAGTCGAGGACTAAACCGGTTGTAAGTCGAGGACTAAACCGGTCGTAAGTCGAGGACTACCCAACCAGTCGTAAGTCGAGGACTTTCCCTGCCTGGGAGCACCGCGCATGTGTGGTTCCACCCCCTGCGCTGGCCGAGGCGTAGCTGGCAAGCGGCAGAGACAGAGCAGGCCGACCACCAGCTGGCCCAGCCCAAGGGAGATAAGGCACCCGCCGGAAAAGGGGGAAAAATGGCGGACAGCCTTGCTTGGCGACCCCCGTGAAATGGTCGATTGACCCCAAATGGGGTCACGACCCATAGGTTGAGAACCGCTGCTCTGGAATGACTTACAACCAACCAAAATACAGGAAAAGTGCAATTCTGGCAGATGTCTGGTGGGGGAATTGAGTCTGTATATTTTGTGAGGGAAGGAACAAACAGAAGCTGAGGGTTTTGTGAAAAAAAAGGAAGTTCTTTTCCTCTTATCCCTTCTTAAAAAAAAACACTTTTGGGGAGCTGAGCAGATGCTTTTCCATATGAATTCCTTAAAACATCTGGCACATCCAAAGCCATCGATGAATCTGGTGGCCTTCTAGCAAATTTCCAACAATGAAGACACATCAAGTAAGTCCTTCAAGACTACGGGAAGAGTGAACATAATCCAGATATTCTTTGGACATGAACATTTACCAGATTGTTTAGCAGAGGTTAAATTGATTTAACTGCAGTATCAAAGATGTACTCCAAGGATGGAGTTCTAGAGCAGGGGTCTTCAAACTTGACCCTTTTATGACTTGTGGACTTCAACTCCCAGAATTCCTCAGCCAGGCACGCTGGCTGAGGAATTCTGGGAGTTGAAGTCCACAAGTCATAAAAGGGCCAAGTGTGAAGACCTCTGTTCTAGTGGGTCAAAGGATCTTGTTGAACTCATTTTCTGCTCTGAAAGAAGGACCATTATTCTCAGAAAATTGTCCATGAAAAAAATAGCCATTTTTGCCATCAGAGGTATAGTTCACGGGCGATAGTTTCTCCCTCCGTGGATTTGATAGGATTGCTCTGCCAGATGACTGGAATGTATTATTCATACATATATGGGGGGAAAAAATGACAGCTTGTGGATTTGTAAAAACAATGTGTGCAAAAGTCTAGGGCTGACCTGCTGCTGATTACACACAAAAAAGACGAAAGAACGACTAATCTGGCCCAGAGGTGGCTTCACTCTTAACACAGATACTTGAATCAGCGTTAGCTGAGTGGCAATCACTCCGGTCAAAGGGATACCGTAGAATTTCTTTAATGCCAAAGGTGGCCCCAAATATTTTTCTTTACACGGTTCAATATTATGACTGACTTAGAGGGGCTGAGCGCACGCAACTCAAAAGTGAGTCAAAATTGCAAGTGATCGTTATGATTTAGTTCAGGGTGAAAGCTGAGTGCTTTCCCACATTAATATTTATTTGATGCTGAGACTCAAGTGATGTGCTCGCTTTCAGAAGAGACTCTGCTTACTGGAGGCGGAATGTTGGGATCCGAGCCACGCAAGGAACAGGCTTTTCTCCTGGAATAATAGCAATAGCATTTAGACTTATATACCGCTTCACAGTGCTTTACAACCCTCTCTAAGCGGTTTATAGAGTCAGCATATTGCTCCCAACAATCTGGGTCCTTGCTTTACCGTCCTCGGAAGGATGGAGGGCTAAATCAGCCTTGAGCCGGTGAGAATCGAACTGTCAACAGAAGTAGCCTGCAGTACTGCACTCTCACCACTGCGCCACCACTACCTCCCCTATGCTGTTTCCTTTCAGATGTCTTGGACTGCCAGACCGGTCACCCCCAAGCCAATGCAGTTAACCACTCTGCTGCCTTGCCGTGACAGAAGCCCAAATCCAGCCCGGCTAGGAAGAACCAAACCAAGGAAGTTTGCCATAAAATTATACCATTTCTGTGAAGAGTAATTCTGCCATAACACAGGTAGTTCCCAACTTACCACAGTCCATTTACTGACCAAAGTTCAAAGGCACTGAAAAAAGAGACTTATGGCCGTTTTTCACACTTAACAACCATCACAACCATTTTGGTCACCTGATCAAAATTCAGACACTTGGCAATTGACTCGTATTTATGACGGTTACAACATCTCGGGGTCACATGATCCCCTTTTGCGCCCTTCTGACAAGCTGAGTCAATGGAGAAGGAGGCAGATTCACTCCACAGCTGTGTTACTAAATTAACAGCTGCAGTGATTGTCCCAAAGGTGCTTTTTCAGGAGGAAACTGGATTTCCTTCCTTCCTTCCTTCCTTCCTTCCTTCCTTCCTTCCTTCCTTCCTTCCTTCCTTCCTTCTTTTTCTCTTTTCTTTCTTCTCCCAGTCCAGTTGCCTCCTGAAAAAGCACCTTTGGGACAACCATCACCTGGACGATTGAGAATTTCCATAGACAACTGCACTGATTCACTTAACTGCTGTGGCAAGGGAAGTCATAAAATGGGGCAAAAATTCACTTAACAACTGTCTCACTTAGCAAAAGAAATTTTGGGCTCAGTTGCGGTCATGATTCACAGATTCACTGTTACTAATTTAACAACCATAGAGATTCCCTGAACAACTGCAGCAAGAAAACTGTCAGGCAAAAACTCACCGAGCACACGTCCCACTTAGCAACATAAATTTTGTGCTCCACTGCAGTCGTAAGTCAAGGACCACTTGTATTTGCCAGACATCTGGCTAAAAGATTGCCGTGAAGGCTGTAATTTTAAAGTCCTTTGGGGATAAGGGACGGGGGGGGGGGGGAAGGATTGCATCATGTAACCAAGGCTTCGCTTTCAAATACCTCCTGCGCTCGTTCTCCGAGAAGCCATTTGTGTGGAAGCTCACGTGGGGACTAATTTCACTCTGGAGAAGAATTTTTCCTCGTGCGGGAACCGTGCCAAGCGCTTCTTGACCAGGAAATGCCAACAAGCAAATTACCTTGGGACCCATCAGAGCAAATCCAGATGTCAAGATTACTTCCTGCAACCATGTTGTCTTCACGTGAAAACCTTTAAAAGAGTGGGAGGGGAGGGGGGGGAGAAGAGAGAAAGAAAGAAGCACTTTTCCCCCACAAGGTTTGATAGGCAATTAAAGTATTGGACCCCGGCCCTCCCTTCATTAAAAACCCTTATTTTATTTCCATAAGCAGGAGAAGCTGCAGACAGCAATTTTAGCGAAGGAATAGCGAGACGGATGACCTCATGTTGTTTGGCAGAGAGTCAGAGCCCGGAGTATCTTCCTCCGTTTCAGGTCTACAAACGTTTATTTATTTATTTTTTTTAAAAAATAAATCCATTCTAAAAGGCAGGAAAAACACACTCACTTGGAAAGGGATGGGCAAATATCCAGAAAGGTTGTTTTTTTTTAGAGAATAAAAGCGGGAACAATCTGGAAGGGTTTTTTTTTTTCAAGATTCCAGTCCCCAAAATTTTTTATCAATGGTTTAGAGACACGTTAGAACTTGAAGGATTCAATATTTTAGAATAGATGACTGATTTTTAACCGAGTTTTAACTAACATTTTGATGATATGATTATTTTTCCTGATTTTCCTTTGGTACTTTTGATTGTTAGGGTTTTTTGAGATTTTATTGTTTACTTAATAGATCAACGTATTTGTTTACTAATTGTTTTTAATATGTTATAGTCTAAGCTTTGGTAAAAATGGTTGAATATGATATTTACTCATTATTATGATCCGGACGGTAGCTTGTTTGTTGAAATATGTGATTGTACCTATCCTTATTTTACCCTAATTCCTTATTCCCTTCCCCTTCCCCTTTCCTTCCACCCCTCCCCTTACCATACCGTGTATTGTTCCTATTTTTCCTCATCTATATAAACTTAATAAAATTTTGTTTAAAAAAAAAAAAAGATTCCAGTCCCAAGAGGTTTGTAGAACTTCGAGATCCCAATCCATTTCCAGGCCCACATGGCCTCTAGGTAGATAGTCCTCAAGTTACAACAGTTCATTTAGGGACCGTTCAAAGTTACAACGGCACTGAAAAAGAAGTTGACTTCATGACCGTTTTTCACACTTAAGCAACCGTTGCCACGTGAACCACACAAGCCTGAGCGAGAAATGGCTGGAGCTGCAGGGCTGTCAGGGCTCAGCGGAAGTGCTAGGATCAGCGCCAGGCTCCAGCTGGAGCTTGGCGCTGATCCTGGTGCTTCTGCTGAGCCCAGAAGAAGCGCCGATCAGCTGGAATGTTTCAGCATCTCCAGGGTCTTGTGATTTACATTCAGATGCTTGGCAACTGATTCATATTTATGACGGTCACAATGTCCAAGGGTCATGTGAAGTGACCAAAACCTACTGCAACCACCCAGCAGACGAGGGGAATAAAAACCAAACACCCCCACCCCACCCCACCCTCACTGCCAATCCTCAACAGAAATGCTCACAACAATGGAAACCTCGGACAGGAGGAAGAGCACCACTAGGTGGGCAGGCAGGTGTTTTGCTCGGCTGTGCCTTGGGGGGCACTTTTTTCAGTGCCATTGTAACTTCGAACAGTCACGCGATATAAATTTGGTACCTTAAAAGTGCATGGAATGGGGATTAACTGTTCACAACTGAAGGGTGAGAAAGAAGGGAATTTAGCCTTGAAGAGCTTAGCTCCTGTCACAGAAGTTTGAACTATGTATTTTAGCAGGAATTTGGACTCCAGTTAATCTTTGCTTATCAGGGGCAGCAGGGTGAATCACCTTCTGAGTCAGATACACAACATGTCAAATGACACAGAAGATTGTTTGAAACTAGCAGGGAAGGATACAAGACAGTTTCAAAAAAAGAAAAGGAAAGAAGGAAAGGAAAAGGCCAAAAGTAACATTCCAATGATTTTAGGTGTTTCAGCTTCAGTCATTATCAATAAAAACAAATCCGTTATATTCTGTTGATTTGGTTTTTTAAAAGCCTGGGACTTTATATACGCACCTAAAAGTAAAGATGGATTTTTAATACTTAGACCCAGAAGCAGAGCCTTGCTTCCCTAACGTGAATTGTTCCATGTCTATTTAAAAATTAAAATAATTTCCCCATTAATTTGAAGGGAAATAGTTTTGCAGCTTGCAGAGAATGCAAGCACCAGGCTTGGCCTGGCCATCCACGTTTTTAGCATGGAATCCAGCAGTATCTAAAGAGGCTCCATGTCAAGATATTGATTTAACAGCTAACCCACTTATGTAATGTAAGATGTAATGATGGGAATGACTCAGCAGGGTCTGTGTCTCTTTAAGAGCATTTGTATAAAGGGAAGGCTCTGCTGATGTGTTCTCTCTCTTCCGTTTTCTTGCTGTAACTGCTGTGTGTTGGATCCTGCTGTATTACCACGTGTGTGTATATTGTTCCTGGTGTATGATATTGTAGATGGTGTAAGATAAACCACCATTTAATATAGATCAGTGTTTACTGTGTTTACTCCTGGGTTATCTCAGTGCAATAAGACTGTGCATGCTCTGTCACTCCAGGCTGTGCAGTTTTGATTTCCCCAAGATGCTTCAGAGAACAGAAAGCAAGCATCTGCTTGCAAATCTTTAGAGCAGCTGCATCTTTTCTTGCAAGAGGCTGAAGCAGCAGAAGACTTGCTGAAGCTCCAGGATCTTTTTCAATTGAATCCAATCCGATCAGAAGCATTGCATGATCCTTTTGTCATTTACACCAATAGTCGATTTACAATCACTCATTTAGTGACCGTTCAAAATTACAATGGCACTGAAAAGTATGACTTATGACCGCTTTACAGACCACTGCAACATCTCCAAGGTCACGTGATCAAAGTTCAGATGCTTGGCAACTGACTCATATTTATGACGGCTGCAGTGTCCCGGGGTTGTATGATCATCTTTTGTGACCTTCTGACAAGCAAAGTCAATGAGGAAGCTGGATTCACTTAACAACTTAATAACTTAACAACTGCAGTGATTCACTTAAGAACTTAAGAAATGAGGCAAAATTCATTTAACTGTTTCACTTAGCAATGGATATTTTGGGGGTTCAATTCTGGTTGCAAATCAAGGACCATCTGTATGCCCATTTTCTGTTTGTAGGGACTCGGGGATATACCTGCACAGTCGTACATTCAATTCTGCTAATCCTGACCTGCAAGTGGGAGAGTCCAGAAATGGGATTTACTGCTACTCCTGCTGTTAGTGAACCAGGCCTGAGCTACACAGTAAACGACGGCTGTTCATGTAGGATCCATAATATATTCTCTTAATGAAAAATTGTGCAAAATTAAGAAAGCATGATACAGGATCTTTGGGATGGATAATGAGTTTCTAAACTTTTATTGATTAATGAAATTTATATAGAGTGATATATTCAATGAAAATTTGTTTTAAAAATGTTTTAATGACCCTATAACAATATAGAGAATGTTAGTTTATTTTTAATTATATAACTTGGATGAAATGTTATATTAGTGAATGAATTGGTTTTAGAAAGATATTGACTTGATTATAATATTTTTAAATAAATGGAGTTCATTAAGCGTAAGTTTAAATGTGTGAAGAAATATAGGTTTTTATAGATTAAATTTTTTATTGATTAATGCAGTTGGTGGTTAGACATAGTAATGAATGAATTCATTTGAAAATGTATTAATTTGATTATAATATTCTATATAGATACAGAGGGAAATTTTTAAGAAATAATGGGTATATATTTACAATGTTATTGTTTGTTTTTAAAAAAATGGATCACCATGTTTCCACGTGGGTTCTTAAGCTGTGTTGGTGTAAAATGGAAAACTAATAAAAATTGTTTTGGAAAAAAAAATTGTATAGTTTAGCGAGGCAGAGAGTCGCAGATTTATGAAAACGTCTTTCTGGAAGGTGAGTATGTTTTCCAGTAAGCCAATGAGAGAATTGAGCTGATCCTTTGGAGTAATCCAGTTTCTGTGGGCAATTTTGTTTCCCCCCTTCCAGATTATTACAAAATCAACTCGGCCGTCAAATTGGCTGCCCAGCAAATGGGACCTGTGGAACTCTTTAAAAGCTCACAACAATTTAAAATCCCGCCGTGTGGCTCATATTTTGAAAAGAAAGGGGGTGAAAAGCATGCCTTTTTCTTCTTTTTCAACTGCTGGAGAACATTTTAATCAGGCGTTAAATTGAGCAAATAAAGGCAGCAGTTCAGGGTCAAATTAACAGCGATAATGCTTGCCATTAAAACTTTTCACAGTTCCTCTAATCTGGTCTTCTTCAGGCTTACCTGAATAATTTCATAAATACAGTCACAGTTTTATAAGGGCGGAGGAGAAAAAATCAAATCAAATCAAGGATGCTGATTTTGGATAGAGACGATCCTCTCTCTCCTGGCGTGTCCACAAGGAAATGGACTAAAAACCAAATCAAAACAGTGTTTGCAATAAATGCCCCAACCCCTTTTATGTACTTAATAGTACGGGGCAGGATTCAATCATGCAGCCATCTGGACTCTCTTGCCTTCTAACAAATATTTTTTTCCCATGAATTTGATCACTTAAAAACTCCTGATGTTGGGAAATAGCCAACTAAGATTGGAAGGAGGAGTCAAGTGGGGACCTAGGCGGGAATCGTAGTGCAGCTGCAAATGGCATACGCTTGACTTCTCCCGAGATCCAGGAAGCCGTATCTGGTTGTTCCCAGGGGAAGGCAAGCATCTGGTGAGAGTCCTGTAACACAGGCAGTAATCAATGAAGTTGCTGATTTTATTTGAGTGGCTCTGGTGGCTTGTGCCTAACCCTAGGGACTATTATGCCCAATTCTGCCTTTTCCTGATCGTCAACCACATCACCAAAAGGCAATCTGAAAATGGAAGTGGCAAGGAAGGTGGCCAAAATCTTGACTCCTCCCCCTAGCCTGCCAGCGTTGACTCCTCCCCCTAGCCTGCCAGCGTTGGCAACAACGCTGGCAGGCTAGGAAGTCAGTTGGTTTGTCTGGGGAGGGATTAGTTCAAATACAATTTTGTGCCCCCTAATCTTTTCTGGACGCTTGTCTTTTTGGGAACCCTAACCTACCGAGATCTGTTGTGTATCCAGGCTCTGGGCAATGTCTAAAATTGCAGGGGTGGGGAACCCCTTTTATGACTTGTGGACTTCAACTCCCAGAATTCCTGAGCCAGCCATAGCTGGCTCAGGAATTCTGGGAGTTGAAGTCCACAAGTCATAAAAGAGCCAAGGTTCTCCACCCCTGGCTCTAAAGGAACTGACCATCAACTTACTGGTGCCACTTTCTGTTAGCCATTAGATGAGACAGCTAGACTTTTTCTTGGCAAATCTTGGGAGTTCCAATGAAACGCACTTAGCTTATTAATTGCAGGGGAATACCGACCATGGGAATATTGCAATGGTCGTTAAGTGTGAAAAATTGGTCATACGTCACTTTTTTCAGTGCCCTTGTAACTTTGAACAGTCACTAAATGAACGGTGATAAATCAAGGACTACCTGCACTGTGACATATACCTGCTAGGATTCCGCAGAAAGAAAGCTAAATGTGGCTTTGGTCCTATTCGCAGGTTTCCTGAGAATATCAATTTCCACTAAGTTTTCACAAATTTAAGCTTCGAGTTCTCATGATGCAGATTCTATGCCTTCAAATACAAAGGCTGATCCCTGGAAGCCAAGATGTAAACATGCCTGAATCTGTAAAAGAGAAGAATATTCAATACTGGAAATTCCTTGTAAGGTAACCCTGGTCCCCGGAATTCAATCTACATCTAAGGAAGGGTTAATTGAGGACACTGCTCATTACAGACGTTCTTTGGCAAATATACAATAGAAAACGGAGCAGTTCCCCTTCATGTGCATCCATCGAGAAGTAACTAAGTCAAAACACAGGTAACTGAAATAGCTGTTATGCTCTTCTCAATTTCCACCCTTCCTCCTACCTTTCTACTGTTATTTTTCTGTGCCTATTTTAGCTCGGAAGCCTCCTGGGAGAGGCACCTGTCAAATCGGCTCCTTGAGAAATGCCACACGCGTAGAAAGTGTGGTCTCCAGCTAATGAAAAGTAATTTTAAAAATAGAAAGCAGAAGAAGCTGGCTTGATTCAAGCTGGATGATTTTGCTGGATGGTGATAGTTGCTATCGGGGGGAAAAAAATCTTTCCTAGGCTGGGACACTTTGAAAAATTGACCCACTCCCTTAATTGAGAATCCAACCAAGAAAACTGGATCTGCATTTCCAATACAGGGAAATGTATTCTCTTTAGGAAGGCATTCATTCCCATGGGAACGTACGTTATCCTTGAATACATTTAACTGCTCCCTATCTATTTTCATTACTGTAGACGTTTTCTATAATTTTTTTAACATTCTCCAAAGCGCCTGAGGGCAGGACAAGAAGCAACGGATGGAAACTAACCAAGGAGAGAAGCAATCTAGAACTAAGGAGAAGCTTCCTGACAGTTAGAACAATTAACCAGTGGAACAACCTGCCTCCAGAAGTGGTGAATGTTCCAACACTGGAAGTTTTTAAGAAGAGACTGGACAGCCATTTGTCTGAAATAGTGTATGGTTTCCTGCCTGAGCAGGGGGCTGGACTCGATGACCTCCAAGATCCCTTCCAACTTTTTTAATTATTATTACTATTACTATTATTACTATTATTACTATTATTATTATTATTATTATTATTATTATTATTATTATTATTATTATTATTATTATTATTATTTTCTTCTTTTAAAAGCTGTTAGTTTCATACTGTTTGAAATCAAATAGCTGGGGTGAGTGGTGTCTGAAGCGGAAGGATGGGATAAAAATATTTCCATCAAGCATAAATAAACAAACCATAAAACAGTGTTACAATATTGAAGGGACAGTCACAAAGAAGAGGGGGTCAACTTATTCTCCAAAGCACCTGAAGGCAGAACAAGAAGCAATGGGTGGACACTAATTAAGAAGACAACCAACCTAGAACTAAGGAGAAATTTCTTGAGAGTGAGAACAATCCATCAGTGGAACAGCTTGCCTCCAGAAGTTGTGGGTGCTCCATCACTGGAGGTTTTTAAGAAGAGAATCTACAGCCATTTGTCCATAATGGTATAAGGCAGGGGTCTTCAAACTTGGCCCTTTTATGACATGTGGACTTCAACTCCCAGAATTTCTCAGCCAGGCATGCTGGCTGAGGAATTCTGGGAGTTGAAGTCCACAAGTCATAAAAGGGCTATGTTTGAAGATCCCTGGTATAGAGTCTCCTGCTTGGGCGGGAGTTGGACTGGAAGATCTCCAAGGCCCCTTGCAGCTCTGTTATTCTCTTAAATAAATACATCTGTATGTGCAATGAAATGATTCTCATCAAAAACATATTTTGTTTTCAGACTGCACAAGCATGGCCTAACAGGCATCGTGTTAGAAGAGGCATCCCAAAAGGGGAAGAGACTGCTCAGATGGCATTTACTAACAACTGCCTTAAAAAAAAATAAAACCACTTTAGTTACAATCGTATTTCTAAAACGCTGCTGCTGATGAATCAAGGGTACTTTTTCATCCGTTACCGGTTTTGACCTGATTTCATCTGACAAAAGAGGGCAGACCTACCACCCCAGGCTTATGTGGGGAGTCTGCAGAGCTGCAGACATTCCTTGCTGACTGAGTTGACGTGAAAAATGTTTCCAGAAGGCAGAATGTTTGGAAGTCCACCAGAAAGAAAATAGAAAGCTTTGGTTTATTCAAACTCAAGCCACAGACAACTCTGAGTGTAAGGGGAGCCATGGAGCTCCAAGGTGACTTTTCTGAATCTCTGGAACAGAAGACAATCAGCCTGTTTTTAAGGGAAAAGTGAAAGCAGAGAAAGTTATTTGTTTCTGCTGAGAGTCCTCTGCTTCTCAGCGTGTTCCACAATTTTCTCTTCTACGTACAGTCCCTTCCGCTTCCTCACAGCGTTCATGTACTTGCGAGCCTGATTCTCGGAATCGGCTTTCTCCCCAAAGTGCAAATACTCCTCCTCGGTGGTGGGCACCCAAAAGGGATCATCTGAAATGACCTGGGAAGAGAGAAATAGCATGGAGAGTGGTTAAGAGGATTGTTGGGCTTGTTGACTGGTAGGTTGGCAAGTTCAAGACCCAACCGCCTTGTGAGGGGGTGAGCTCCCGTCCCTTGGTCCAGCTCCTGCCACCCTAGCAATTCAAGGAGATAAACAGATACCACTTCAGCAGGAAGGTAACAGCGTTCCATAGCCTTGGCACATAGTCATGCCGGCCGTACGACCACTGAAGCATCTTTGTGCAATGCTGGCTTCCTCGGCTAAGAAATGGAGATGAGCACCACCCCTTAAGAGTTGAATATGGCTGGACAGGGTAAACCTTTAGCTTTTTTTATGAAGAGAGCTCACTCCAAAGGAAGGAAGAACAGCTTGAAAATTATAATTCTCTAGTCGGGCAGCCAGAGGATAAACAAAATCTAAAGACTCCACTTGAAAGTATAACTCCAAGGAGCTTCACCTTGACCTATCTACCAGCTTTCCTCAACCTGCCATTTTCGACATCGGCTGGCACTGCTTATTTCATTTTACTCTTTTATCTCGATTTTCCTGCCCTCGAGTATTGCTTCACATCTTGTGCAACAGAGCCAGAACTTATTTGAAGTCTGGCCGTATAAAAACAGAGTCAACTGAAAAGAGAGAGAGAGAGAGAGAGAGAGAGAGAGAGAGGGGCTGTATAAAAACACAGTCAACTGAAGAGAGAGAGGAGAGAGAGAGAGGAGAGAGAGAGTGAGAGAGTGAGAGACAGAGAGAGGGAGGGAGAGAGAGGGAGAGAGAGAGAGAGAGAGAGGCTGTATAAAACACAGTCAACTGAAGAGAGAGAGGAGAGAAGAGAGAGAGGCTGTATAAAAACACAGTCAACTGAAGAGAGAGAGGAGAGAGAGAGGAGAGAGAGAGAGAGAGAGAGAGAGAGAGAGAAGNAGAGAGAGAGAGAGACCCAGAATGCTCAGTGTGAAATTCAGGCAGTTTAGTCTGATCACATCTGGAGAGGAGGCCACCGGCTGGGGAAGAGCTGTCCTTGGCTGTGTGGCTTGGAGAGAACACAGGAATCTCGGAAGAAACACAGGCAGCAAGTGTGAATTTCTTCAGAAGGGTTTGCTGCGGTTTCTAAATGATGGAGTGTGGCGCGTGGAACAAACCTACAAAAGGAGGCTGCCTAGGAGAAATGAACTTCTTCGTGTTCATTTTGGAACAGCAGCAAAGGAAAAACGGTCCTCTCCCACCCCTAATCGCAGGACACGGGCTCCTCTTTCGCTGAAAGTACCGGATCAGCTTCCAAAATGACAACGTATTGCAGCAAGTAAAAAAAAAACAAAAGCCACAGGCTGCACCTTTGCGTTAAAGGATATCTGTTTCCAATTCCACTTTGCTGGCAGGATTGTACATTTGACTTTGCAGGCAGGAGCCAAAATAATCTTACTTTATGCTTAATCCTATTCTTCCCTCAACCAGGGCTATAGCCAAATGGGGTGGATGCCTGCTCAATAAGGGTTTTTTATTTATTTATTATTTACAAATTAAATAAAATACAAACTCAAAAAAAGGAGAAGAATAATACAGGAACAAAATAAAACTAAATAAGACAAAAAAAAATTGTGCACAGGAAAAAACACACACCCACACACCCCAGTTAAGTACTGATAAATATACTTCAAGAATAATAGTTTCCCCTCCTTGTGAAACAGCCGCACAGTTTATGAATTTCTACCACTCTGTTTACCCAATCAATTTGTCTTGGCATCTATCTACTATATAAACTAAATGGGGTGGATTCCTAACCCCATCACTCTGATTTCTGGACATTGCTCTTCCAGGCTAGGGATGATGGGAGTGACAGACTTTGGGAGAAGAGCTTTAAACTTTCCTAAATCTTGCCTTCATGGTTAAGGCTAATTCAGAGTGAAACGGTACACGCTATGGAAGAGCGGGGAAATACATTGCTTAAAAAAGGATAATTGAAACCATATCCAGGCATCTATAAAACCAGGTCAGCTGCCACTCACCAAGTCTCTTAAAAGAGAGAAAAAGTTCCTGAACTGCAGTAATGTTTCTCTTTTGTACCCTGATATTGTGCTAAAAGGCGATGGGGAAAGTAAAATAAAATAACCAGTAAACAGCTTTCCAAAGCACGCATAGACTTAACTACGCATATCTACTTTGTGATCTACATGGCCTTAATATGTGTGCTATGTGGTTAATTCCAGTTTCATCCTTGCCACATGAGATCCCCAATGAAATTTACGCTTGATGAAATCTTGGCCGTGGATCTCACCGGCTGGTGACTTGACTCACTTAGTCAAGTTCTCCAGATTTGTTGAAACCAGATGTTTATAGAGAAAGCACGGCAGTCAAACTCATAAAGAAAAAATGAGAATGCAATGTATCAACAGAGGGCTCATCACTCCTCCTCTGACTGAAGGACATTGAGTCTACCGTCTGCGTAAAATCGAGAAGTGATCACCGGAAGCACCTCAGATCGTATTTTAACAAAAACAAATTCTAGATTCAGCTCTCTTTGACCTGATGAACAGCGACGTATGCTCCTGAATGCACAACAGTAAAAAGAAAGCACGTGTTTCATCGTAACTGTTATTAAAAGAACCTCCGTAGATATTAGTCGAACAATCACTTGGCTATTGTAATGTAAAAGGGAATGAAAAAGATGTTGAGACTCTAGAAAGAGTACAGAGAAGAGCAACAAAGATGATTAGGGGCCTGGAGGCTAAAACATAGAAGGAACAGTTGCTGGAATTGGGTATGTCTAGCTTAACGAAGAGAAGGACGAGGGGGGACATGATAGCAGTGTTCCAGTATCTCAGGGGCTGCCCCAAAGAAGAGGGAGTCAAGCTATTCTCCAAGGCGCCTGAAGGCAGGACAAGAAGCAACGGATGGAAACTAACCAGAGAAACAACCTGGAATTAAGGAGAAACTTCCTGACAGTTAGAACAATTAACCAGTGGAACAACCTGCCTCCAGAAGCGGTGAATGCTCCAATACTGGAAGTTTTTAAGAAGAGACTGGACAGCCATTTGTCTGAAATGGTGTAGGGTTCTTGCCTGAGCAGGGGGTTGGACTCGATGACCTCCAAGGTCCCTTCCAACTTTATCATCATCATCATCATCATCATCATCATCATCATCATCATCATCATCATCATCATCATCATCATCATTATTGATTTCTCTGTCCAATCATGTCCGATTCCAGGGCACCGTGCTTATCTCTGTATCTTGGCCAAGGGAACCAGTGTTGTCCGAAGATTATTTTCATGTCATGTGGCCAGTACGGCTATATGCCGAAGGCACACGGAACACTATTACATTCCCACAGAAGTGGTACCTATTTATCTACTCACATTTGCATGTTTTCAAACTGCAAGATGGGCAGGAGCTGGGGCGAGGAACGGGAGCTCACCCCGCTGCGAAGCGCTTGGGTCTTGACCCCGGGCTGTCAGCTCTCCAGCTGAAAAACTGAATGTCTTTAACCACTGAGCCATTGTGCCCCCTATTGTAATTTATCTTCCCATTTTAAAAAATGCAAAGGCTGTTGATGTTAACCCGTGAGCAAGTCTATATCACAGCCAGGTATAAGCCACACAGGAATTGATGGGGGAAAAAAAACCCAGCTATCTCTAGCAGAAAATCTCCCTACAAAGCATGGGTTTATTAAAAGTAGGAATAAAAACGGGCTTACAATAAAAATCTGAGAGCTGGCAATATATTTAAACCAACCAATCAGCTGGAAAACCGCAAAAGAAAGTAATTTTTTTCCAGAAACAGGAAATAATAAATTATACAATGTCAAAATAGTACTAAATCATGGACCCAAATTAAATTCTGATATTGTAAAACCAGTGGCCCAGGATGAGTGATGCATTATCAGCATTTTGCAGTCAAGTAGATAACGGAATGAGGTTTAGGCATACATGATGCATTTTGGCAGACATCGTTAAATTTGCTAAAATTAATAACGGTGTTATGGATTATTGATAATTTACAACATTACACAACTGCACCGCGGGTAAGATATCATCTTTTCCCTGAATTACATCTACATCTAACTTTGAATTCATTTTCTGTGATTTATTAAGAATAAAAAAACTGGATTGATAAAAAAAATCGCGGCTACCAAAGCTACAGAATTTTTCATGCCAGCTATCCATCAGGTTTTTTTTATTTTATTTTATCATCTTGTAAACTTAGAAAGAGAACAGGTTGATTTTTAGTTTGGGGGCTAAGCAGCGGTTTTAGGATTAGCCTTACATCGTGTATAGAATTTACTAATATTGCAGTGAAAGGTAAACATTTAAGATAGCTGTATTTTTTTAACCAAAATTCTATGGGGAGGCTTGCTTTTTCTTTTCTTTTTTTTTTGGCCTTGTATTTAAAACTCCTCATTGCGCATTAAATCCACAAACAAACAATACATTTTGTGATTCTGGACTGTCGTTTGATAAGAAAGGAATCTTGCAGGTAAGATGGGTGGCACAACAGTTTAATAAATAAATAAATAAATCCCCACCACAGTTATAAAGAAGCCTCATATGCCTCTGAATAGGGTCTGGGTTTGCTATTATGCTGGCCCCCCTTTGTTAGGGGAAATCGGTGGCAGAGAAATGATGGGTTGTTTTGCAACTGTGGCCTTTGCCTTGCCTAGATAAAGTTGCTTGGTATAGATAGGGGTGGCATACACATTTAATCAATCAATCAATCAATCAATCAATCAATCAATCAATCAATCACGTTTCCTGCTGGGTTATAAGAAATTCCCATCCCTTCCAATTCAGTTATATTCCTTCGCAGCAACTGGAAACGTTAACGCTGCGGCATTCCAAACAGTGGTTAAGGAGGAGATCAGGGGGAGTATTCAGATCCGTTGTGGATGATGGCAAAAAACAACAGCAGTCCCATTTTTAATAAACCCTGCCTACTGTTGTTTGCCTTGGTGCCAGTCGAGCAAATAGAGATGGAAGAAAGAGGGAGGGGGCCAGATTTAAGTTAAGAGTGTCAATTCTAATGCCAGGGGAAAGGTGACATATCCTGGATTTTAAATCCATGCTCAGGAAAACAAAAAACAGTCTTTTTGCAAGACACTCTTTACTGTCTTTTGCTAATACAGGCAGAGCTGCAAGCAGACCTACCTGAGAAGAATTATTTTGCACCCATGCCTGTGTTTTTTTTCCACACAGGGTTCAAAGAGAGAGAGAGAGACAGAGACAGAGACAGAGAGAGAGACAGAGACAGAGACAGAGAGAGAGAAAGAGAAAGAGAAAGAGAGAATAGATTGCAAATGAACTCCATCTTAGAAACTGGATATTCTCTGTTCCTTAAAACGTCTTCCACTCCAAACCTCTGCACTGTAAATTACACGGTTTGAGACAAATACAGTTTAAGAATGATTAAGAGGCAGAAAACTGGGGGAAATGTAGGAAATCCATTTATTTTATTGCTATGATCATCCCACAAAGAGACTTTAGAATTTACTATTTTGGCATTTAGATATATTCTAACTTCTAAAAAATAATCCTTTTAGACGGGATAGCTTTGCCAAGCATTTCCCAGCCCAGCTTAATGTTGGTTAGTTAATCTGTTGACTAAAGACCAGCTATGTTTAAGGAGCTCAGAGATCCATCAGTAGGGGTCTCTGACTCGCTCTGGGAATTCCCCTATCCATCAATAGGGATCTTGATAATTGCTCTGGGAAATCCACTAACAGAAGAAATTCTATTTAAACATCACAGAAGATCTCAACAAACACAATGTGTTTTTAACCCCTTTACAACCGTTGATTGATACGTTGATTGATACGGTACTTATAAACCGTGCCACAGATAACCTGCATTTGCATAATCAACCTGTTTTTTTCCCTTCCCTTCTTCCTCCATCTCATCCTAATTTAAATCCTACATCAGTTTAGCCATTCCAAGCATCTGATGAAGCGAGCTGTAATTCATGACAGTTTATAGCTTTTAATAAAATGTGTTAAGTCAGAAAAGATGCTGCCAGACTCCAGATTTTGGCTAATGCAGTTCTTTTTCATACAGTGTTTTCAGCTATCCCACTATCTTTCGTGAAGTTATACAATTATCTTTTAAAATCCACCTAATCTATCCTCGGCACGCTTTGTGGCTGCAAATTCTGTAAGCTAATTTTGATTGACATAATGAAGGCTTCCCTTTCTCTCTTGTAAATCTATTGACAATCAATTTCATCAAACAAATGCATTTTACTGCCAGCAGATAAGGAAGGAAAATATTTTGGTTCTGCTTTTTTTTTTTGTCAGGTAACTATACAAAGAAAGGAATTAATTTCTGGAGGAAAACGGAAACCAATCTTTCCCAATAAAAACCTTGTTTCTATACTTTGTTGTTAATTGCGAAGTCGTGTCTCTGGGTAGCGCTGGGGTACCTGTTGCAAGGAGGTCCGGAAGGACAGGAGATGGTAGAAGACCTCAGGTAAATTCGAGTGCGGATGACGAAGTCACTGAGGTAGGTCGGTGGAGTAAGAGACAGCAGGGGAAGAAGAGAACGGGAGGTAGAAAGGGTCGTAGTCCGAGAAGAGGTCACTCAGGATCCTTCTCATTAGGTGACCAAAGTCCTTGAGTTTCAACTTCAGGATCTGGCCTTCTAAAGAGCAGTCGGGGTTGATCTCCTCTAGGACTGACCGGTTTGATCGCCTTGCAGTCCAGGGGACTCGCAGGAGCCTTCTCCAGCACCAGAGTTCAAAGGCTTCAATTCTTTGGCGCTCAGCCTTTCTTATGGTCCAACTTTCACAGCCCTACATTGCAACTGAGAAAACTATGGCCTTGACTATATGTACTTTTGTTGACAGGGTGATGTCTCTGCTTTTTAGTATGCTGTCTGGATTTGCCATAGCTTTACTTAGTGGAAACAAATAACCAGGATAACTTTTTGGTAAAGTTTTTGCCTTGTTGCTGGCCACCACTGACAGCCTGACACTCCTTAACACAAGCTCACAACAGTCTCATGATCTACACCAGGCAAAACTCACTGAAACAGGGCAGATGTCGGCTCCCACCTTATGCTTGCTTGTGCTTCACTGCTATGTGGTGACAGTCTGCCATGAACTATGGGGAGGGGAAATGCTTGGGGAAATGAAAGTAAATGCTGTATCTCCTCCAGACGCTGCCTCAAGGCCACCCAGCTAGAGCAGTGGTTCTCAACCTGTGGGTCGGGACCCCATTTGGGGTCGATCAACCATTTCATGGGGGTCGCCAAGCAAGGCTGTCTGCCATTTTTTTTGTCCGCCATTTTTTTCCCCCTTTTCCGGCGGGTGCCTTACCTCCCTTGGGCTGGGCCAGCTGGTGGTCGGCCTGCTCCGTCTCTGCCGCTTGCCAGCTACGCCTCGGCCGGTGCAGGGGGCAGAACCACGCATGCGCGGCACTCCCGGGCAGGGAAAGTCCTCGACTTACGACTGGTTGGGTAGTCCTCGACTTACGACCGGTTTAGTCCTCGACTTACGACCGGTTGGGGTCGCGGCATTAAAAAGGTCGAGAACCACTGAGCTAGAGGAAGGAGGGAGCTGCATACCAAAGCATGCTTGGATTGGCTGTTATGAAAACATCTTGCCTGAACCTGATTGGTTACACGGGTAGGCGATGAGAGACAGCCAAGGAAAGTAAAAGTTGAACTTAGGGATTTGGGTGCGCGATTCTCAGCTCTGGCGTTGCATTACCGCAATACGCTTGACTTCTAATAAAACTACACCTTTCTCAACCAACGGAGCCAAGGATTGTTTCTACTTAGAGGTGTAAGTTGTGGCAGATCCGACAACAGAATTCTATAACTTCTAATAGGAGGTTAACAAAAGCAAATGTTTAAATCTTGACCACCTTTTGCTATCTTCCCTCTCCCTTTTGTTATGCAACTGTAGGAAATCTTGCATCGACTGATGAAGGGGCAGACAGAAATTTTACCTCCCAGTGACTGAAGACCAGTTGTGGGCTGGCCAGGCCGCTTGTTCTCTTCCGGATTTCATCAGCAAAACCAAAGCTCTCAGCTACTGGCAACAACGCCTTGATGATAAAGATGTCCGTCCCTTCCTTCATCTCCTCTTGCAGTACTCGGCCAACTCGCTTGGATAGGACGGCATAAACACGACCTGACAAAACATGGGCGATATTATTTCATTGGCCTTCTCACCAACTATCTGCCCGTTTAGAGATACATTTACCAATAAAGGTGAGTATTTGAAGCTCAGGGTTGAATTGAAGGCTCCTTGGTGCTCTCTGAGTTTGTTTTTTTCTTGTAGGCATTTCCTTACCCAAACTAAGTAACATCATTGGAGCACTGATGATATTACCTAGTTTGGTAATGAAACGTCTGCAAGACAACAAGCAAGCTCAGAGAGCACCAAGGACCCCGCAGATGTCGTCGTCCTCCTCCTCTTCTTCTACCTTCTAGCACTGATGATGTTACCTAGTTTGGTAATGAAACAAGCAAGCTCAGAGAGCACCAAGGACTCCTCAGATATATATTTACCAAATGAGGAAATCTAATTAATACGTATGGCAAACAAAGCAGACAAACGTTCAAGAAATAGTATTTGTGGCAAGCTATTATCCAGAACAGGGGTAGTCAACCTTGGCTCTTTTATGACTCGTGGACTTCAACTCCCAGAATTCCTGACCCAGCATGGCTGGCTCAGGAATTCTGGGAGTTGAAGTCCACGAGTCATAAAAGAGCCAAGGTTGACTACCCCTGATCCAGAATGTATAAAAGATTTTGAAAAGGAAGAGGAGGGATGCTCAGGGTTGGAGCAAATGCTGTTCACAGTGCAATCTTAGCAATCAAACAAGGGACAAGGCATTCGGGATGTAAAATAAAAATAACTCACACAACAAACGTTATAAACCATCCTTCGCCAATTGTTTTTTTTCCTAGCGTGGGCGGCCGTACCAAATTAAATTAATTAAATTAGTTCACCACCATCTAGATCTATTCAACTGCTCATCAGTCAATTCCTGGGAATTCTAGGCACAATGGCCCAAAATATTTGAAAGGGATCTACGTATTGTCACTTATTAAATTATTTTTTTCAGTTTTCATACTTTAAATAGGTAGATCATCTGCTCTCAGGAAATGTTGGTTATTGCAAATGTTGGGAATAGAAGCCCACCCGTCTTAAAAGTCGCCACGTTCCAAAAACATTGTGCCAAGCAAACCCAAATTGCTCAAAGTCTGCTCTCTAACCACACCCTCCTCCTACAAATGTCATCCTTCAGCAGCTACCAGCGTCCTCGACTTGCGACAGTTCGTTCAGCGAGTGTTCCAAGTTGCAACAGCACTGAAAAAAACGGCTCACAACCCTTTTTCACACTTATAACAGTTGCAGCATCCCCCTGGCCACGTGATCAAAATTCAGGCGCTTGATAGCGGACTCATATGCATGACGGTTGCAGCGTCCTGGGGTCACGTGATTCCCTTTTACGACCTTCTGACAAGCAGTGTCAATGGGGGAAGCCAGACTCATTTAACAACCGTGTTCCTAATTTAACAACTGTAGCGAACTCACTTAACCTCTGCGGCAAGAACGATCGTTAAAATGGGGCAGAGCTAACTTTAAAAGTGTCTCCCTTAGCAACAGACCTTGTACACTTACTGTTGTGTTTTGACTCTTTATTACCTAGGACAGTGGTGGCGAACCTATGGCACTAGTGCCAGAGGCGGCACTTGGAGCCCTATGGGCACGCACGCTGTCCCCCCAGCCCCGCCTCCCCCCGTAGCCCCCTCACCAGCAGCCCCCCTGGAGAAGAGTCACCCCCCGGGTGCGGCCCGTGTGGAGCTGCACAGCAAAGCACATGGCAGCTGGGCAGCAGATGATGCTGCGGGATGCGGGTGGAGGGCGTGGCCACCATGGCGCTGCAGGGCCGCCTGGGCGATCAGCGTGCCGTGGATGGCCCTGAGGGTGGGCAGGGTGAGGGCGGAGCAGGGCGGGAGTGGGAGCGGCCGGGCGGAGCAGAGGCAAGCCAGTTTTTGGGCATTCGGCCTCTAAAATGTTCGCCATCACTGACCTAGGACTTCTGCTGTCGCCATAATTTCGCAGGTATACATGGCGGCCATCAGTCTCTGGGGCTTGACCTGCATGGCGTAGCGGCACGCTTCCTTCATGGTTGCAATCAGCTGGCCTGAGAAAGGACCGTAACAGTCCACATTCAACATCTCCCCTCGGCGCTTGTTCAGCGATTTTAGGCTGCACCTCTCGTCTTCTTTCAGTTCACTTCCAGAAATGGGTTCCGTCTCGATCGTCGACGGAGGGGAGGCTTCCTCTTTGCCTCCTTTCCCTTCCACCGCCTTCCCTTCCTCCGAATCCTGCCTGTTGAGTGACACCTGCTCAGCAAATCTGCTCATCTCCCATTTCTCCACCGAAAAGCAGACGCCCATCAGCGGTTCTTCACACATGGGTCCGGAGAGCGTAGCCAGCTGAAACCCGCTGAGGATGCTGTTGTCAAAATCCCGATACAGCCCCACTTCCTTGGTCGGCTTGACGCCTTCTAGGCACTGCCAGATGGACCTTTTGTAGCCTTCGCACCTATTCAGTAAGATGTTAGGGCCACATTTTCGAGGGCCAAAGGACCAGATTCCTTCCACAGCATTTCTCCATTTCCAGCCCTGCAGGTTTTGTTCTAGTTTTTGTTTGAATTCCTGGATCCGGCTGAGAGTCCTCTGGTTCATCTCCTCCGTGTTCTTGTCTTCGTTAAGAGAAGAGGCAAACAGCTCTATGGTCCGAATTAACTCACTGTTTTCCTCCAGCAGCTGGGTGACTTCCTCCGGAAGTGGCGTTGCTCGTACGCTGAGCGTGGCGTATTTGTTTGGCGTTGATATTGTTATGAGCCCATCCGAATCCACTTGCACCACTTCAGGGATTTTATTCTGCTCCTCCTTACTCTGGTGTATGACAGCAACTTTCTGCTGCTTTCCTATTTCTTCGTTCACCATATCCACTTTGGGAGGTCTTGTGATGGTTTCTCGGAAGGGGATAATGGGCTTCGATACGCTGATTTCTATCCTGGCAAACCTATGGAAAGAAAAAAAAAAAAAGCTAGTGTCAGGTTTGACGACAGATACGGTTTTAAGTCCACTGGTAGGTTAACATTATCACCTGATTCCACATCAACTTTCTGGGCAAAAACGATTGATGCTACAAAACTGGGCGCGAAGAAAAGACATATTTCATTTTATTGCACATGAGGCTGGCAAGTACCTCTAGCCTGGCTATCTGGCCTTGCAGGATACAGGATGGTTATTCTGAATCTGAAGCATTCCTGATGTTGCTTATTGTCAGAAGGCAATCTATTTTTCATCAACCCAACCATCACTGGCTAATTGCAGCAACATCTAGGTAAATGAACTGGCGAGGACAGATTCTTTTCCAGCTTCTCCAACTATAGCCATTCCTAGCTTAGTGACCATGTTCCAATGACCAGGTTAAGGGAAATAGTCACTAAGTGAACGTGTGTGTGTGTGTGTGTGTGTGTG
>NW_015387310.1:38918-51593 GCF_001527695.2 Protobothrops mucrosquamatus | reverse complement strand
CTAACTGAAGTGGACCCTAAACGAAAACGGAGTGTATATGTCACAGTAGCGCTTGTCTCTGATTTGACGAGGACACCGGACAACCGAGGTTTCTGTTTCTGCCCTGGCACAGAACTATTATTAGGAGTCTAAATCCCTTCCTAATGTCGTATAAAGCCGTTATCGTGAGCATGCTCCTTTTCACTTCCTTTCCCCCATAACCCACCTTGCTTTCAAGTCATCCAAACAGCGCTGAAGATGGACTTCTCCTGCAGTAACTAAGACGTGCTCGCCTGTCTCTTGGATCAAAATCTGTACACATGGATCGGCTTGGTTTAAGAGTTTCATTCCTTTAACCAACTGAGGCATCTCACCTGGAAAGTCAAACGCAGGTTCAAACAGGACGCGGCTAGAAACACCGTGTTTCAAAGAATCGCACAATAGAACAAGAGAGCTACAGAACAGGAGCGCACAGCCAGGAATGAAATATTTTATTCTGAGTTCACATCAAATCCATGACCCTCCTTTAGAGTGAATGCCCTAGGTCAGGGGTAGGCAACCTTGGCTCTTTTATGACTCGTGGACTTCAACTCCCAGAATTTCTGAGCCAGCATGGCTCAGCTTGGAAACCTCTCCCTTTCCCCTCAGCATGGCTGGAATTCTGGGAGTTGAAGTCCACGAGTCATAAAAGAGCCAAGGTTGCCTACCCCTGACCTAGATGCCTGTGGAGATTCTCGGTCCTCCAGGTCATAGTTATCCCAAAGGTGCTTTTTCACCAGGCAACTGGACTTCTTTGTCTTTCTTTGAAGATGTTTCACTTCTCATCCAAGAAGCTTCTTCAGCTCTGTACTCCCGCACCATTCGAAGGGTGTTCATCCCAAGGTGCATAGCTAAATGTCTATGGAGATTCTCAGTCCTCCAAGTCATGGTTGTCCCAAAGGTGCTTTTTCACCAGCCAACTGGACTTCTTTGTTTTTCTTTGAAGACGTTTCGCTTCTCATCCAAGAAGCTTCTTCCTTCCATTCCCCACCAAACAGTCAGAGCTGAAGAAGCTACTCGGATGAGAAGCGAAACGTCTTCAAAGAAAAACAACAAAGTCCAGTTGCCTCTTGGGAATGCCTTAGATCGTAAGGTGATCCTTCTGCTTTCTTACCCTAGTACTCTTGTTACCACATTTTTTTTCACCTTGTGATTTAAAAAAAAATTTTTTTTGAGGTGTATGGTAGCTTCCAATAGAAATAAGTTCTTTAAAAAAACAGAGAATATTCTTACTTGGGTGCTTCGGCTCAACGGCCACTCGTACAATTGGTGTCACTTCAAAGTTGAGTGGATTAAATGGTGGACAAGCCGGCGAGGAGGACAAGGTTGCTGATTTTAAAACAAACTCTTGCAAGCCACCTATTCCTGAAAAGCATCAAAACGGGAATTCAAAACACACGTTGCATCAATATCGGTTCCCTCACTAAAGACGACGGAAAAACATTAAAAACGAGACATGGCACGTTTGAACTTAGATTAGATTAGATTAGATTAGATTAGATTAGGATAGGTAGGTAGGTAGGTAGGTAGGTAGATAGATAGACAGACACACACACACATACATACATACATACATACATAGACAGACAGACAGACAGACAGATAACCTTTATTGTCATTTTTTCCTGTGGGCACAATGGCACACATTAAAAATGAAATTTAGTTGCTTGCTCTCAAAGTGTACACATACATAATACACATGTAAACATACTATATACAACATATGTATAGACCTACACCCTTACATATAAGCAACATATAAATATTAACCACTGTCCATCTTGAATACATAACGGAAAGAGGAAACTTTAGAATTCACAAGGTTTATACTGTATGGAACGAAACTGTGGCTGAATGTGGATGTTCTGCTTCAGATACCACGAAGCCCCCTCCTCCCAGAAGGTAACAAGGAAAACAGGTCGTGGAGAGGATGTGTAGCGTCCCAGATGATCTTACGGATCCTGCTCAAGCAGCGCTTCTGTGCCATGTCCTGGATGGGAGGGAGGGAACTGCCAATGATCTTTTCTGCCGTCCTCACCACTCTCTGCACCGCCTTCCTGCCTGAAGCAGTGATGCTTACAGGTTATTTTTTATAATGGACACAGCTGCATAAGTGTGAAAAACGGTCATAAGCTACTTTTTTTCAGTTCCATTGTAATGTCAAGCGGTCACTAAATGAACAGTTGTACGTCAAGGGCTTCCTGTAGGCTGCCCCATTATGGCTACCATTCAACTCAGTGGAGAAAGTCATGCTGAGAAAATCAAGGTGCTGTGGTGAATTTAATGGCATTTGCCTTTGCAATTGTCAGAGTTCACTTTTGAGCCTTTGTCTGCTATCCATCATCTGGACTGGCTTTCTGACGGTAGAAAAACATATCGCCGAGTGCCTTAAACTGAAGATGTAAATACAACTCCTTCAGTTCTCATTATTGTAGCCGTATCCTTCATGTCCGATAGGTCCTGAAAGTATTTGCTCTCTATGTAATTTATAATGAAATGGAGCAAGCTGTAAAAACATTATGTTTTAGGATAAGGCCAAGTGAGAATGCAGTGGCTGAATTTTTCAAGTATCCTTATATTTTACTGGCAAAACCAGCAGGCAGATAATTAAAGTTGAATTTCCTAAGACCTGAACTTATTATTCTCAAAGCCTAGGGCTTCCTTTTGTCAACAGTGTCCTGGGGTGTACGTTTTTCTTTCAAATGAGTTTATAACAGTTATTGTCCTGCATTGACACTGATACCAAGTCTGAAATGCCAGTAATAATTGGCATTTTAAGTTTAACAAAGCTATTTAAAATGCTGTAAAAATTAACCAAAGTGGAAATTAGAAAAGAACTCATACTTCAAGGCCACCAGCAACAGCATGAACAGCCAGCAAATTACCTCTTTTTTTTTCAATTTTTAGATTAAAAAGTCTTCAACACTGTGGGTGTAGGAACAGATGGCATGAAAAAGAACAATGGGAACAGCTCAAACATGCTTACATTACTGGATGTTATTAATAAGACTCATGTGTCATCCTGTCTAATTATAATAGCAATTGCTCCAAAACAAAGTTTATTGACATGATCCTTTTGCAACAAAAACAATTTCTGTTTTCGTATTCTGGCTACATCAGGAGCTTTTTAATTTTTTCTTTTTCTTTAATTGCACTACTCTCCTCAAAAGAAAACCGAGATAGATGAATATGAGTTTAGTTTTTGACCAGTTTCTCATTTTACTTAGGTTTATTTCTTCTGCCTGCTTTTAACTGGAGAACTGGTTTTCGAAAGATAATTTTCTGTGCATTTTTGTGCGCGCTTTTCTTATGCAAGAAAATTCTGGATGAAGTTCTGACAACATGTGTATTTTTGCATGCAGTTTTTCTCTAATATATCATGCATGTGAACATTGTTCCACTAAACCCATGCACTTTTTACACACCCCAGGATTCACATTTTTCAATGGGTTTCAAACTGTGTCACAGAATCCGGGAAAATGCAAATATCAAAACATAACTGCATTGCATTTTGCATAGTGGCTCGGAAACTTTAATTACATTAAAATGCAAGCCAAATCCTTTATGTTCAGATGAGGAGTGCATGCACTTAGCTTCACAAGTCCCCTACACAGAATAATTATAAAGCCACTGTGGTCCAGAGAGAGAGATTTTATTAATTTGTTAAAAAAATACAGAACCCTTCGTAGGTATTTTCAATTCAATTTTAAGCACCAACGGAATGGGTCAGCGTTTCTTTTGAGTTCTAAAAAAGGAGACACTCAACACATCTCATAAATTTACTGATGTGCTTAGAGGTCTTGTCTTAACATCCCCTCAGAAGGAACATGGAAAGGGAAATTAATCTTGCTATTACGAAGTTCTGTCACAAGAAGCCTTCTTAAATCAAGAAAAAAGTCTGTATGAGCCTTCAAACAGATAACTAATGTCTTCTGCTTACTGCTCTTTAGAAGGCCAGATCCTGAAGTTGAAACTCAAGTACTTTGGCCACCTAATGAGAAGGAAGGACTCACTGGAGAAGAGCCTAATGCTGGGAAAGATGGAGGGCAAGAGAAGAAGGGGACGACAGAGAATGAGGTGGCTGGACGGAGTCCCTGAAGCAGTAGGCGTGAGCTTAAATGGACTCCAGAAGATGGTAGAGGACAGGAAGGCCTGGAGGAACGTTGTCCATGGGGTCACAATGGGTCGGACACGACTTCGCAACTAACAACAACAACAAATGTCTTCTGCAGGCTGACAAGGAAAGTCCTTATGGATCCCAAAAAAAGAAAATGAACCAGAATTCATTTAGTGAAGACGCAACAAGGAAAACATAACAAAGAAAGGGGGGGGGGGAAGTGTTGATTTGATATGTCTTAGGAATGCTTTAAGAAAAGTTGTAAAATATTTATGGGGGGGAAAAAATCACGATCAGCAACTATCCAGGCTGGGCCTCAGACCTAGCAAAATAGGAAGGTTGACTCCAAGCTCCCAGTATTATACAGCAACACGTCTACGAGAAGAGGGTCTAGTAAAAATTTCAAAACCCTCAGAATCCACCACGGTATCAGTGGCTGAGAAACACTGACGCGCCTTGTATGCCTATGAAGTATTCCTCGATCTGGAGATGAGAGCATGTAAGTGTTTGGTATTATATTCACAGCCTGAGAATAACCAGATACATCAGATGAAAAGGAACGATGGTGGGACAGGAGAACAAAATCTACACCAGCGTGCAGAAAGTCCTAGACTTACGAGCACAATTGACCCCAAAATTTCTGCTGCTAATTATGTGAATTTTGCCCCATTTTATGACTTTTCTTGCCACAGCGGTTGAGTGAATCACTACAATTGTTAAGTTAGTAACAAGGCCGTTGAGGGATTCTTTGCGGCTTCACTAAACGAATTCTGGTTCATTTTCTTTTTGGGGGGATCCATAAGGACTTTCCTTGTCAGCCTGCAGAAGATTTTAGTTATCTATTTGAAGGCTCATACAGACTTTTTTTCTTGATTTAAGAAGGCTCCCTGTGACAGAATTTTATACTAACAGGATTAGTTTCCATTTCCATGTTCCTTCTGAGGGGATGTTACAGACAAGACCTCTAAGAACATCAGTAAATTTATGGAATGTGTTGAGTGCTGAGAGACTTCCTAAAGGTGAGGACAATGAACCAGTGGAACACCTTGCCTCCAGAAGTTGTGGGTGCTCCATCACTGGATGCTTTTAAGAAGAGACTGGACAGCCATTTGTCTGAATTGGTATAGGGTCTCCTACTTGAGCAACGGGTTGGGCTAGAAGACCTCCAAGGTCCCTTCCAGCTCTATTCTGATTGATTGATTGATTGATTGAATTTCAGTAGAGATTTTGAAGAAGAAATTAGACAGCCACTTATTTGAAATAGTATAGGGTCTCCTGCTTGAGCAAGGGGTTGGACTAGAAGATCTGCAAGGTCCCTTCCAGCTCTATTCTGACTGAAATTCTATGGTTAAAGATGGATAAAATTAAATATATGCAAAACCCAAATCTTCATATAAACATGCACGCAGTTGCCAAAAAGCAATGTATTTTAAGAGCATTCCTGTTGTTATGCTTTTTACTTGTTTGCCTCCCATTATAGCTACAGCCAATTTATCACACATACCCAAAGCTTCTAATTACTATTTATAAAATACAGGAAACCACTGATTGCCTACACTTAAATTAAAAAAAAAACAGAGACCCAGACTATAGGCTTACACTTTAGATACAAGGCAAAGCATATATCAAAGAATGAAAGGTTAGCAATAGTGTATTACACACATCCACACAGACACTTTTTTGCTTCTAAAGCAAAGGATCTTTCTTAGGCAGATATATCATGGAATAATTTTCAGTTTGGATGCTTTATTTTCTCCAAGAGGCTTTGGACTCCCATTAGCTCTGAACCCTGGCAATGGATGGCAGGGGCTGATGACACAAGCCCAAAATAAATGAAGATCGCCGGGGTTGGCAAAAACTTAGTTTAAGATAGAAGATCCTCCGTTGAAGAATCCATGCGATGGTTGCATTGATGAGCTTCCTGTCCTGTTCTATATGGTGTCCCTGCTAATAATGCTTGTAGACCAGTGTTTCTCAACCTTGACAATTTTAAGGCATGTGGACTTCAACTCCCAGAATTCCACAACCAGCTGGGAGTTGAAGTCCACATGCCTTAAAATTGTCAACGTTGAGAAACACTGTTGTAGACTGAGGAAGGTGGAGGAAGAGCTTGCGATAAAAACACCCTCTGCTTTTACCAATACTGTTCAGAATCTTTCCTTTCCTTCTGACCTTCCAGAGTGCAGCATCGGAGAGCATCCTCCAGCAGCGTTCACGCCCAGCTAATTTGTCTCCGTGCCTTGCTGCTACCGAAGACTCCTCTGAAGCTAAATAGGTCTGGCTAAAAAATTTTGCTGACTAAACGAAGAGCGCTTTGCAAGAAAGGGTGTCATGTATCAGCCACAAGCAGACAGAAGCCGGGCAGCGTCTTTTCCAAGACAAAGAAGGAACTCTGGAAAGCACAGTTCAGCTTTTTTTTTTCCTCCACGACCAAAAGTCATCTCCTTTGCTCTTCCATTAAAAAAGAAAAAGAAAAAAGAAAAGAAGAGAAGAGAAGTCAACCTCCATCTTTCACTAGGGTCACTAGTGATACAGAAATTATAAAATCTGCTGTGAGGCTAGGAGAAGAACAGAGATCAAGGAAACCCAGACAGTCCTGCCCATGGTTTTATTTGCCCAAATGAAAATGAAGCACTAGGCGTGAGCTTCAATGGACTCCAGAAGATGGTAGAGGACAGGAAGGCCTGGAGGAGATCAACCCTGACTGTTCTTTAGAAGGCCAGGTCCTGAAGTTGAAACTCAAGTACTTTGGGACCTAATGAGAAGGAAGGACTCACTGGAGAAGAGCCTAATGCTGGGAAAGATGGAGGGCAATAGAAGAAGGGGACGACAGAGAAAGAGGTGGCTGGATGGAGTCACTGAAGCAGGAGGCGTGAGCTTAAATGGACTCCAGAAGATGGTAGAGGACAGGAAGGCCTGGAGGAACGTTGTCCATGGGGTCAAGATGGGTTGGACACGACTTCGCAACTAACAACAACAAAACAAACCCGCCGAGATGGAACACATCAAATACTTTTAGTAAAGAATGTCTCAATGGCTGATGCTGTTTCACCCTGGAACCACACTGCTTCACACAGTGCTATCTACAATCAAATAAGCACTAATCTGAGATGTATAGATGGATTGTGGATGGGTAAGAGGGAAGCAGAGAAAGAGAGAGAGGTGAGAGAGACAGCAGGTTCACAAGTGCTAACAGAATTCATAAGCGGCCTGTATGGTTAGTGGGATGTAACATGGGCATTTTTGGACATTACATGTAGGTCTCCTGCATCCTTTATGTCTAATATACAGATATTGGGCAGATCATGGAATCATGTTCTCTTAGGACACATCATCTTTGTTTTGAGAACAGTTTCATGACGCCTTCTATATAACATTAATAGCAATAAAATAGCACTTAGGACTTATATACCACTTTACAGTGCTTTACAGCCCTCTCTAAGCGGTTTACAGAGTCATTGTATTGCCCCCAACAATCTGGGTCCTCATTTTACTGACCTCGGAAGAATGGAAGGCTGAGTCAACCTTGAGCTGGTCAGGATCGAACTACTGGCAGTCAGCAGAGACACGGTACACAGACATGCCGGAGTAGATCAACATTGGGTTTGCTCACCACATTACACCATAAAGCCATGGTTTGCAAACCATAATGGCAGCACACGGGACGACAAAATCAAACAAGCAACTTTATGGTGTATGTGTCAATCTTGTTCAAGATGAAGTCAAACTGGGGTTGAATATGAGAATTTAGATGTCAAGGTCTAAACTGATCCAGTTAAGTTCTTAATACAAGCCAAACTCATTCCCATCAATCAGCTAATTGCTCTGAATGCAGGCTAGGAAAACAAATAAACAAAAAGAAGAAGGTCACCAGAAGGAATGCTACTGTAAAGTTGAATTCTTACAGCTATCAATGAATTTGCTTGCAAGTACAGAATGGGTCAATAATTGGATAGGATCGGATTATTAAAATAAATAATAAATTTACTTTACAGATTCTGGCACATATTCCAAACCAAGCGGTGTCCTTTTTTAATTTAATTTAATACTGTGCAGCATTCCAGAGTCAAATAACCTTGATGTTACTAAACATAGCTCTTCTCTTTTGCTTGCTTGCCGAATAGTTCTCAAAATTAAACAGTTTTCTGACTCACAGCCAGGCCAGTACAACCCCAAAAACACTTTCACAATTTCAAAGACAATTTCCCCTGGCTGAAGGTGAGATTAAAAATATACTCTACGGAGTTCTTTAATCTAAGAAATTGCAAATCTTTGGGGAGGGAAAAAAACCCATGGTTTATGGAAGACAAGAGTTTGCCCAATTCATGTATCATAGAAAAAGTTATCTGCTCCAGTGGGCAACAGACTCAGACCCACCAGAGAGATGAAATATCCCAAGATCTAATACCAGTGAGTACCTGTCCACTCTCTTCCTCAACAGAATCCCGTTGACCGTGCTTGATCATGGTGCTTTTCCTCTTGATGTTACTCTCAGTTTACCCAACTGGTTCCTCCAGTTCAGAGGGAGCTTTGCAAGCAAGTGGGAATCAGTAAAAAGACAGCAATTCGATTCAATTTGGAATAGAACTGGAAGGGACCTTGGAGGTCTTCTAGTCCAACCCTCCAGCTCAAGCAGGAAACCTTATACCATTTCAGACAAGTGGTTGTCCAGTCTCTTCTTCAAAACCTCCAGTGATGGAGCACCCACACAACTTCTGGAGGCAAGCTGTTCCACTGGTTGATTGTTCACACTGTTAGGAAGTTTCTCCTTAATTCCAAGTTGCTTCTCTCCTTGATTAGTTTCCATCTGTTGTTTCTTATCCTGCCCTCTGGTGCTTTGGAAAATAAATTGAGCCCCTCTTCTTTGTGGCAGCCCCTCAAATACTGGACTACTGCTATCATGTCCCCCCTAATCCTTTTTTTCTCTAGACTAGCCATATCCAATTCCTGCAACCGTTCTTGATATATTTTTGTCTCCAGGTCTTTAATCATTTTAGTTGCTCTTCTTTGCACTTTTTCCAAGTCTCAACATCGTTTTTGTAATGTGGTGGCCAAAACTGGATGGCAGTATTCCAGGTATTTCCTTCCTTCCTTCCTTCCTTCCTTCCTTCCTTCCTTCCTTCCTTCCTTCCAAGGAAGGAAGGAAGGAAGGAAGGAAGGAAGGAAGGAAGGAAGGAAGGAAGGAAGGAAGGAAGGAAGGAAGGAAGGAAGGAAGGAAGGAAGGAAGGAAGGAGGACTACTGCTATCATGTCACTACTGATAGTAGTATTCCTACTACTGAGCTCAGCCATCTGCCCTTCTTTCTCTACTTCTCCACCTCCCCTTCGGAAGCAGGAAAGATTCGCCAGAGGACACTAGAGCAAAGGGTCTCTCAAGGACTTCTAGTCAACTTCACTCACGACTCTGCAACTAGCATCTTTGATAACCAAGCTACGATTTGGCCAGGTACCTGGCGCTCAGGTTCAAAACGACATCAACTTAAAAATGTGTGGGGAAATCAATTATAACTCGAGAGGCCAGAAGAAGAGGATTGCAACTATAAATGACATTTCACGGTGGCATCCAGGTCCCCCCCTGGAGAAAGCACTTGCCGTATGAATACTTTCAGCAGCTTGTCCCAAAGGTGTGTTTTTTTCCCCAAAAGGCAATGAGTCTTATGTAATAATAATAATAATAATGATAAAGTTGGAAGGGACCTTGGAGGTCATCTAGTCCAACCCCCTGCTCAGGCAGAAAACCCTATACCATTTCGGACAAATGGCTGTCCAGTCTCTTCTTAAAAACATCCAGTGTTGGTGCATTCACCACTTCTGGAGGCAGGTTGTTCCACTGGTTAACTGAAGACGTTTCGCTTCTCGATTCGCAACAGAAGAAGCTTCTTGGATGAGAAGCGAAACGTCTTAAAGAAAAAACAAAGACTCATTGCCTTTTGAAAAAAAAAAAAACACCTTTGGGACAACCATGACCTGGATGACTGAGAACCTTCACAGATGTCAGCAGCTTGTTTTGACTTAATGACCATATGGCAAAAGAGGAGTGTGGGAAGAGCTGCGTGCACAGGTTAAACGGATTAGATGTAGAAAATAAAAATTAAAAAAAAAAACGTGAAACAGCTGTGGACGGTTGGCAGAAGCAGGCGTTCTGCAGTCTTGATGCTGCCACTTCTGATGATGCATCTGCTTTACTTGCTCTCGAGGTCCGTAATCAACTTAAGGACTAGGGCCCTGGGGAGGCTGCAGCCAGCCACATCATGTCATTGAAATGCTTGTGGCCACAGCCCTCAAACCGAGGAGGACGGCGGCTTTTCAAAAGAGCCCTCGTTGCCAACTGTCTCCTTTACATGGTGCGATGTGGTCAAAACCGCATGGTCTTTGAGATCGCTTCGGACTTGGGGACCGAGCTTAACCAAGGAGAGCCAAGGGCCATATGGTCTGCAGTCTCTTCCCCCCCCCTTATTTTAATGCTGACGAGGTTTAAAAGAAAAGCATGTGTATCCATGGGGAAATAAATGCACACGTGCGTGGGTTTTTGAAGACCGATGTCAAAATTTAACCCCTTTGAGAGAGTAGCCCCAACACTGGAAGTTTTTAAGAAGAGACTGGACAGCCATTTGTCTGAAATGATATAGGGTTTCCTGCCTGAGCAGGGGGTTGGACTAGCAGTGTGCTGCAGCTGCCAAAAAACCAACATTAACAGAGAGTTAGAATCAAGATCACGTGAAGTATTAATACCATTTTACAATGCCTTGGTAAGGCCACACTTGGGATACTGCATCCAGTTTTGGTCACCACGATGTAAAAAAGATGTTGAGACTCTAGAAAGAGTGCAGAGAAGAGCAACAAAGATGATTAGGGGACTGGAGGCTAAAACATATAAGGAAAGGCTGCTGGAATTGGGTATGTCTAGTTTAACGAAGAGAAGGACGAGGGGGGACATGATAGCAGTGTTCCAATATCTCAGTTGTTGCCACAAAGAACAGGGAGTCAAGCTATTTTCCAAGGCGCCTGAAGGCAGGACAAGAAGCAATGGATGGAAACTAAGCAAGGAGAGAAGCAACCTAGAACTAAGGAGAAACTTCCTGACAGTTAGAACAATTAACCAGTGGAACAACCTGCCTCCAGAAGTGGTGAATGCTCCAACACTGGAGGTTTTTAAGAAGAGACTGGACAGCCATTTGTCTGAAATGGTATAGGGTTTCCTGCCTGAGCAGGGGGTTGGACTAGATGACCTCCAAGGTCCCTTCCAACTTTATTATTATTATTATATAGATGACCTCCAAGGTCCCTTCTAATTTTTTAGCATCATCATCATCATCATCATCATCATGGTGCAGTGGTTAGAATGCAAAATTGCAGGCAAACTCTGCCCACTGCCAACAGTTCAATCCTGACCGGCTCAAGGTTGACTCAGCCTTCCATCCTTCCGAGGTCGGTAAAATGAGGACCCAGATTGTTGGGGGCAATATATGCTGACTCTGTAAACCGCTTAGAGAGGGCTGTAAAGCACTGTGAAGCGGTATATAAGTGTAAGTGCTATTGCTAAGAGTGGTGCTTCAATATGCTTTGATGAAAAAGCACCCGTATTATTACCTTGCATTTCATCACTGCATCAAAGCATCGACTTCATGATTTTAGCAACCTCTTCATCAGAGATTGCAGTGGGTTATTTAACTAATAAGCTGAACTAACAAAGGAAATTTTGTGGATGCTACATTATGTAGGTCAGGTGACAATCTTCAAACTGCACGAACATTTTCACACTGAACCTCTTGCTAGTTGGAAAAAAGAAAGAAAGAATGCCTACTCATGACAGCAATGGCATTTTTACTTACTATACAAGGATTTTAAAATCATGATCTGTTTTACTAGCCCTGATGACGTGATTCATACATAATATTAAGCTATAACACTAACTCAAAGGCAAAGAAACTCTGTTGGCTGAGTTACATGTGAATCACCTCATCTTTCCGGTCTTAATAACCTTCAGTTCACTCAATGAATCTCACAAGCAATTCCATATCTCAGTTCTCGATTAAAAAGGCAAGTTACAAAATAACTCAATGTTATTAAAATTCTAAATGTCATTATCTTCAAGTACAACCTTTAAGGAATCGTGCGGTTAGAAGCTTCAAAAGAGCAGCATGTAAGCATTCGCAGTAGTTTTGAATCTGGGGTACCCGTGTAGCTGCTCTGCACAAAAAAAGGGTTGTAAAAACATATTTTTGTTTTAAGAATGTATACCCCACCTTTCAAACACAAGGTTCCCTGAAAAATAGAACAGTGTAATCGTTTTTAATGAAGCAGAGTTATATCATCCTGCTGGCATTTTCTATTAATAGATCGATCGGCAAGAGGAAGATTTTCCCAAATAACACATTTGTGGTAAATCTGGGTTATGTTTTATTGTGACATTTTAGAATTATGATGAGAGAGAGAGGGGGAGAGGGAGAGGAAGAGGGAGAGAGAGGGAGAGAGGGAGGGAGAGGGGGAGAGAGAGAGAGGGAGAGGGGGAGAGAGAGAGAGAGAGAGAGGGAGAGGGGG
>NW_015387310.1:0-38910 GCF_001527695.2 Protobothrops mucrosquamatus | reverse complement strand
GGGAGAGGGGGAGAGAGAGAGAGGGAGAGAGAGAGGGAGAGGGGGAGAGAGAGAGAGAGAGGGAGAGGGAGAGAGAGAGAGACAACAAAGATGATTAGTGGACTGAAGGCTAAAACATATAAGGAACGGTTGCTGGAATTGGGTATGTCTAGTTTAAAGAAGAGAAGGACGAGGGGGGACAGGATAGCAGTGTTCCAGTATCTCAGGGGTTGCCATAAAGAAGAGGGAGTCAAGCTATTCTCCAAGGCGCCTGAAGGCAGGATGAGAAGCAACGGATGGAAACTGATCAAGGAGAGAAGCAACCTAGAACTAAGGAGAAACTTCCTGACAGTTAGAACAATTAACCAGTGGAACAACCTGCCTCCAGAAGCAGTGAATGCTCCAACACTTGATGATCTCCAAGTTCCCTTCCAACTTTATTATTATGATTATTATTATTATTGTTGTTGTTGTTGTTGTTATTCTATTCTATTCCTAATTCTAATTCTATTCTACAATCTGTCTATTCTATTCTATTCTATTCTATTCTATTCTATTCTATTCTATTCTATTCTATTCTATTCTATTCTATTCTATTCCTTAATAAAAACTATTCAAATTCAAACGGGCAAGCTGAGGACCTTTTATTAGCCATGCTGGCAGAATATAACCTCTGTATTTTGCAAAACTCCACATCTCCCCTTGTATAAGTAGGAAGCGGTGCTTTAAATCCTGTTCAAGGGCTTCCCGGTTGCCACAGGCAGTTGGAACAGATTCTCAGTCTGATGAAGCAGAGCTCTTAAAACCTCCAAAGATAACATGATTGAAAGGCACCCGCAGACTTTACTGGCTGTTAAAACTTCACAGGGACAGTACCCAGCACGAAGTGCAACTCAACTCCCAAAGCCTTCAAGTCGGCAGGAAAAACTGACAAAGAGCAACAGCTTTAACTGCGCAGAGGTAATGCCCAAATACAATTCCCTTCTGAAATAAAAGCAAGGGCCACCAAAGCTTGATGTTTTCACAACCGCCCAAAAGACAGAAGAGGTGGATGAAATTCAAATGCCCGTGATCGGGCCTTATTTTTCATTTTGCAGCCACAAAAGATTAGACCTAAAGATGAAAGGTGGAAGGTAAAAGGGACAACAAACAAGGTAACCAGAAGGTGATTCAGGACACCCAACCATCACGTAATTGAAGGGAATATATGTACCCAAAGAGTTCAACTGTGGGGTCCTTGATGCTCTCTGAGCTTGGCTGTTTGCAAACAAACCAAGCTCAGAGGGCGCCAAGGACTGCACATAAGCCTTTAAGCCTGCACCTAAGACAGCCCAAAAGCACTAAGGCTCAACTGATTGCTCTTTGTTTTGCAACCAAGGGCTAACAAAATTATCCCCTTCGAAGAGAACCACAGATGGGTTTTCTTTGTTTCCCACAGCCTGTTGTTTTTTTCCCCTCTGCACAGCATGTCACTGATTCGCAGTGCCCTCTTGCGTTCATTCGCCTGTCCGTCAAAGCCGAGACGCATCATAAAGCCAGAATGGCCTCAAGCTGGCTTCTTTTAACAACCAAACTCCTCAACCACAAAGTGCAAAAACGAACCCAAATCTTTGCATAGAAATCTTAGCTCAAAAACAGGGCTCTTCAAACTTGGCCCTTTTATGACTTTATTGTGGACTTCAGCTCCCAGAATTCCTCAGCCAGGCACTGGGTGTGCAAGTTGTGTGAACTCAAGACTCTGTTGTTTGTAACCGCTGTGTATGACCTTGGGCCTAGGATGAACGTTGAGCACCTTGGAGGAAAAGGGGATAAAACACAATATACCCCAATTCTGCAAGAGCCCAAGCAGAAAATGATGATGACAATAACGCAATAATGCACCGAGTTTACTAGCTCTATAATGAAACCAGATGTGATTTTAAACTTCTGCACAGCCCGGCAGGACTAAAATCGATATTACGTTGAGATGATTTTAACCGTTTAGGAAGAAACGTATTTACTTTGGACAAAATCGAATAAACTAATCGCTAGAGCACAGGAAGATTCTCCAGGCTAAACTGCTTCAGAAATATAAAATTGCTCCCATTTTTATCCTCCCTAAGTTTCACTGCTCAATTACTTATCCTCACTAGCTTTTTTGTTGTTTTTTTTGGGCATATGTCTTAAGAGAGAACATTACATTTTTTTTTCATCCTTCGCCTTGAAGATACCAAACCATCCCTGTAAAATGTGCTTTTTCTGCGTCCATACTTCTCTCTGCCCGATAGATGCGAAATACAGTATGTGGTACACCTGTTGGATTTTGTGCTGATCTCCAATGGCTGGTTTCCTAAGGCTAATTTTTGCAATTATTTATCCACAACCTGCAATAAAAGCAGGTGGAAGCAAAGTGGCAGGACCACAGCAAAAGGGAGAACATACTGTTAACTTATCATGTCAGCATTCACCAACTGGCTTTTTTTCTTGAAGTGTCAGGATTAGACGCTCCCCAAATACCAATGCAGCACCTCCTCAATACATCATTTTGACAGGACTGAGATGTAGTAATGTGCAGCTATTCAGCTCCAAAGCAGGGAAATAAATCCTGTTTTTTTTTAACCCTCTACTGCAGGGGTCCCCAACCCCCGGTCTGTGGACCGGTACCAGGCCATGGCATGCCAGCAACCGGTCCGCACAAACAAGCAAAGCCCCATCCGCGGGATGCAGGCAGCACACAAAACCACACACTTTCCGATCCGTGGAAAAAGCTCTCTCCACGGAACCGGTCCCTGGTGTCCAAAAGGTTGGGGACCTTTGCTCTACTGGATCTGCCAACAGGAGAAACCAGTACTCTCTCTTCTTCTTCTTCTTGTGCCATATCCGTTATCGGACGTTGGCGATCATGTTGGCGATCCTGTTTTTATCCGCAGCCGCACGAAAAAGTGCTGCTGAGTTTTGTCCAAACCAGTCCCTTAGATTTTGAAGCCATGATGTTCTTCTTCTGCCTGGACCTCGTTTGCCTTCCATCTTTCCCTGGAGGATTAAATGGAGTATGCCGTGTTTTTCTGGGTGTCACATCACATGTCCAAAATATTCTAATTTTCGTTTTTTAATTGTTTTGATGATTTCCCTTGGCTTTCCCAGGCGGCTTATCACCTCATTTCTGATCTTGTCAACCCAGCTTCTACGTAACAGCCGCCTGTAAATCCACATTTCAAATGCTTCTAGTCTCTTCAGGTGGCCTTCTGTCCGAGACCAACTCTCTACTCCATAGAGCAGGATAGAAAAAATATAGCATCTGACAAGCCTAATTTTCAGTCTTAGGCTTAGGTCGTGACTGCAGAAGGAACTCTCGCCGGATCCAAAACAACATCCCTGTTTCAAATTCAAATAGCTGTTTAGTGCATCCTGACTGTGAAGTCTAAATGTGTTTTTAGAACAGTTCATTTAGGGAACGTTCGACACTGAATAAAATGATTTATGAGTGATTTTCACACTCATGTCTTTTGCAGCATCTTCATGGTCACGTGATCAAAATTCAGCCGCTTGGCAACTGACTCATCTTTATGACGGCTGCAGTGTCCACGGGGTCACACAACCCCCTCTTGTAGCCGTCTGGCAAGCAAAGTCAACTGTGTGACTAACTTAACAACTACAGGGATTCACTTAACAACGGTGGCAAGAAAGGTCGTAAAAATGGAGCAAAATCCACTTAACCAATGTCTTGCTTAGCAGCAGAAACTTTGGGGTCAACTGGGGTCTACGTCGAGGTCCAACTGCAGTACAACCCTGCTATAAAGTGTAAATGTGTTTTTGTACTTTCTCCAGAATTGGTGGATTTGGGGGGGGGGGAAACACAACCCAGTAAAATTATGTTGTACGACAGGCCAAATTCATTTTTCATGGATGCAGAAAAGATTTCATCAGGCTGAAATGCTCACAACATTTAACCTTAATAGACTTATAAACAATGCAGTCAGTTTTGTCCAACCCTGTTTTATGCCCCCCAAAACGTCCCCTCATCACTCCGCCGTATGTTCATTATGAATTAAGGCCAATTTTCTTCTAAATGCACTTAAAAACGTGACATGATTTATTTGAAGTGCAACATTGGGAAACGTTGAAAGAAATGATGCTTTTGGCAGGGACTGGTGGGAAAGGGCAAAAAAGAAGAACACAAGGGAGCAGCAGTGCGACAGGACCAGACTACAGAGATATGGGGGGGAAGAAATACGATTCTATCCGCCTTGTTAATGGAAGGCTAAGGAAGCTATCAACAGGCATCTGTACATTTTCAAGAATTTCCCAAAACCACAAATAAAATTTAAGACAGTGTGCCTGTGTGTTTTACCAGAGAAGACAAAAGCCAGTTCCCAAGGTTGTCACATTCTAGTGGACAAACCCATGGGTGACAGGGCTATGTTTTCTACTTAAATTTATGAGCTATGTCTACTATCTGAGATCAGAACGGTCTTCACTGTTGTGGGATCTGTGCTCAGCAATATCTGACGTTGGGTCGACTCAAGGGAATGGACACAAAATTAGGAGAAAACAAAATATAGGGCTGGGGAAAACAATGGCTGACTTTCTTTCTTTCAAAGGAGCAATCTTGATTTGTTTTGTGAACTCAAGTGGTCTTAAAGATATAATTTGAAGTCACACCCAAAAATTGATGGAACCCAATGCTGCCCATCTCCTGAAACATCTATGGAGATTCTCCATCATCCAGGTCATGGTTACCCAAAAGTGCTTTTCCAAAAGGCAACTGGACTTTCTTGTTTTGTTTTTTTCCCCTTCTCATCCGCTTCTCATCCAAGAAGCTTATCAAGAACTTATGAAGCTTCTTGGATAAAAAGCGAAACGTTTTCAAGGAAAAAAACCAAAAAAAAGTCCAGTTGTCTTTTGGAAAAACACTTTTGGGACAATCTCCTGAAATATATTTTTTTCTTAAGTCTATAACTAATAAAAGTCTCCTCAATGTTCCCGTCCGATCCTTGCGGATTTACTACCATGTTGTCTAATGAAGAGTTTCAAAGAATTTGCAGCCTCACATCCATGCGTTATTTCATCCCTGAGTTGGTCACGTAACAGTATGAAATTTCTTATTTGCTGATTCAATGTAGTTATGACTATTGTTTGCTATAGCTATAAGGAACCACTAAGCAGAAGCAACTAGTTACTAACTATTGCTGAGTAACAACAATAACAACAACGTTTCGCTATCGTCTTCATGCTCCATTTATGGGCTATCTGGAGATATCCAGATAATTCACACTGCGGATAATAACAAGCAGCCTAACTGGATGGGTGGACAAAGGTAGGTTGTGGCAAGAATATAGCAAGACTGAATTTTTTTCTTACTTCCTAACCTAATGTCTTTGTCCTCTTTTGGACTGACAGTCGCCGACTTAATGTGTATACCTTTATAATACGTGTATTCAGAAGGTAATTGCATTTTAGATTTTAATTAAAGCCGACCGGACCGTGAGTGGTTGTCTTTCAACAAATAAGTTGTATGCTGAGCATAAAAAAGAATCGAGGATTCAAAGTAAATCCTAATAATATACTTCTCCATATCTGTCACCCAATCTATTAGTTGTCTACCTTTCTTTTGGTGATTTACTAGTTCAAGTAACGATCCACTCCAAAAAAGCCATATTCCAAACTTCAGCTGAGAATATTAAAAAAAAAGATGGACCCTTTGTAGACAAGAGTCTTGACAGAGAATTAAGAATCTTGATCGTCTGGATCTCACTCAGCTGTCCCAAACCTATCAAGATACCTTTGATAAGACACTATATCAGCCTCAAATTTCCAAAAGCCAGTAAAATTATTTTATTCTATCAGCAGCCATCTAAAGTAACAAGAGATTATAGCTAGCTTCTTCTGTATAGCAACTCCAACTCCCAATTTGAAACCATATTTTGCTCTTGGATGACAAATCCTGGTTTCTTTTAATCATGACTTGCTTTGATTCAATTCAGAATCTTTACATTTCCCTCTTCCTATTTTTTGCAACTGTCCATTTCTTCTGGGTGATGGTGGAAGAAATGGATAGACCAAAACTGATTATGAAAAGCATAAATAAACTTTGCTTACTGGAAAGATTAACTCTGTATGGATCAACACGGTTCATCACATCTTGGTTTAGGGTTATGTGCAGATGCAGTCACTGTAGCATTTCTTGAATATATTATATAAGGACTGCCTGTATTTTGCATGAAGTTTAAACACAGAAAGACTGTGGAAAGGATCGGAAAAATAATGCGTGATTTAGAATCCAAAATAACGACGAGAATAATAGCACAACATTCAAAATTGTTCACGTGGAAAGTTATCAGTCCAGATTTATGTAGACCATCCAAGTAAGAAACCCTTGCTGGCATCAATTGTAGCACAAGAACAATAAATACGTTCTTGAATCGGGAAGCAAGAAAATGGCAGGTCTATAAAATACCACAGAAAGGTTAAAGCACGTCTTATGAGGAAAAAAAATTAAACTTTGAAAACGTTTGGATAGCTTAGCAATGAAAACAACAGCAAATCCATGGAAGACGGGACACAATAAAAAACAAATGTCTCCACTCAAAATCTGATACTGAATCAGCATTAAGCTTCCCCAAAGGTCATTGGCTGTTTTTTTGGCTTTTTAATTCATCCTGAAAACAGTTACCACTTACAGATGTTTTAAATTTTAGAGACCGATACACACATATACCGCAAGATGGAATATCCAGTATCTCTCCCTGCAAACTAAGAATTGCCAACAGCATTCCTCTTTGTCAGTGGCCTTGTTTCCTGCTGCTGCTGCTGCTGCTTCCTCTTCCTCCTCCTCTATTTCCCCTTCTTTTAAAAATATTATTGTACAAAAACAAAGACACAAGAAACACTTGACGGAGTGATGGAACTGATTCGTTTTCCCAAAAGACAACCCCAGATGAGGTGCTTGGAGCTGCCTGTAGCTAAAAAATAGGAAAGACCTCCTAGCTCACGTCCTGGTGACTTCATGGATATATTTTGGGCTGGGCTGTTTTGATTCTGACTTTGACCATCATTTTGTTGCCTTAACTTTCCCCCACTACTTTGTGGAATGAAGTCGATGGGACGCCAGCACTTTGCCTGGAGAACGGATGGAAGCCCCGCTGTAGGTGAAAGATTTTTTTTGAAGCATCAATGCCTATGCCAGCCCAGGCTCTAAAACATTAAACTACAAGACCGTGTTTAAAATCTTGGTTTTTTTGGGAGATGCAAAAAGACAATCTATCATTTACCAGGTCTCATAAATCCAAATTCCAGCCAATATTTTTTTTTAAAAAAACCAGAAAGCTACTAAAAGTACAAAGTTGTCCCAACAATACCTAATCAAAACCAGTTTTGATAAAATCGTGCTGATATTCATAATTTTCTCCAACACTGATGAAAAGAAATGAGAATCACATGGTTTTCGAGGTAGCGTTCTCAAATCAAATGTGTTGGGGGGAAAGACATCTGGAAAGGATTTCAAGTTTCCATGGTAAACAAGGAGTTGGAAGGTAAATTTAGTTTCCCACATCTTTTAGAAGGAAGTACAAATTTACTTCTAGAATACATAAAACAGAACAACAGACATGGAAAATGCAGCGCACAATTCACTTTAAGTACTGTATATAAGGAACTGGATCACTTTCAATGCTTGTGCTAACATTTAGCCAAGTTTAGAGTTTCCTCTCTGTTCAATTACTGGTTACATTAGCTCCGTGTCCTTCAGATGCATTAGGACTACAGTTCCCAGAATTCCTAGGCAACACAGACATACTACAAGAGAACCTGGGTTAGATAGCAAGCAGCCGATTCACTCTGAAATCAGTTACAATGGTACCTTGGCTAATTATTCATTAGTTCCGGAAAGCATGATGAGTATCAAAACCAATGAATACCAAACACATTTTTCCAATCTTATATATAAATAAAAATGTAAATGTTCGTTTGTTCAAAATCTTAAATCTCCGAAAGTTCTTCACTGATTGCTTTGAAATTTTGACACAACGTTGCATTCGAATACGCGCGTGTTTTTATATACCTACTATTATATAGATGTCACACCTGTGACAGGTAAAAAACATTGTTTTTGAAAAACAGCGCCATCTGTTGGACGTAAAAGCAACACACGCTACGATTTTACGATTCCAACAAGCATTGTGAAATTAAACATATTATAAACGTGCGCTTTCTCTTTTCTTTCTTTCCCATTTAACCAGACTGAGCCACAGCAACGCGTGGCCGGGTACAGCTAGTAAAGAATAATGTAGTGAGTCACAAGGCAAGTTCTTAGCTTGCCAAACAAACGATGAGTACCGCGACAAAAGTTTTCACATCACAATGCATTGGGTACCAAATTGATCTGTTTCAAAGCAGCCGAGTACCAAGGTACCACTGCATTTAATCATGTGCAAAAGTTACCCTATGATCATGAGAATTTTCATTACCGCTTTTAATTATTTGGTTAGGCTGTATGTTGTCCTGATTAATTTTATTATAAGGATTTTAGGGCCAAAACATGCTGGGAACCTTTCTGGCTAAGGGACAGCAGAGCTATTTATCATATCCATCCAACTAGGAAGAAGTCATGGGTTTGTGGCTATCACTAGACTTGCTCCAAGAACATCTATCTTGAATGTGTGATAGTCATGGAAGACACAATTAGTTCACCTACCAAGCACATTCCCCGAGGGCACTTCCTGTAATTCCTCCAGCTCTCTCCCCATTAATAAGTAGAGATCCTCCAACGTGCAGCAAGCTAAATGAGGCACGGACGGCAGAGCATCAGCAGGAGAACATCCCGGAGGAAGCTAAAGGAAAGAAGAAGAAAAAATGAGCCACACGAGAATTGCTGATTCCTAGCAGACTTCAGCATAGCTTCCCCCAAAGCAGGTGTAACTTACACGAACAAACAAGGGTTTTTATTCCGAAAGAAATGGCAAGAGAGAGGGGAATATTGTCAACCTTGGCAAGTCTATGGTTGCCCACCTAAAGGTCTACTCTAAGGCCAAGCAGTAGATTTTATTCTTGCTTCTATGCAGGAGAAATCCTGCCAGTAAAGGAATGAACATTGAATTTTTTTTTCAAGTCAAGTTCAACTCATGATGAATGTCTTGGTTATATACAGTCACTTCCTTGGTAGCGACATGAATGTGCTTGGTCACTGCCTTATCTTGAAATGCTTTTTTGATTTCTCAAACTATTTTACAGCCCTGGGATATCCTGGCGGTTTCTCACGGAAGGTCTAACCTTGCTTAGTTCTTTGAAATTAGCTAAGATAGCTAGGGGCTGCCTTGGAGAGGACCCATGAGTGAATATTTAGGGGGGGCGGAAGAGCTAAAAGGAATCTTTTACATCTTCCAGGGCCTTAACACCCATTTTATCCCTTACAAGCTCCAAAGCTCCCTTCAAAACAGGGACTTCATCTACTTTTGAAGTGTTGTCCTCAACTGCCTGGGCCCTCAAAAAGACAGTATATTCCTCTCTTTTTTTTGTAACATTTTATTGGTTTCCCAATTTTACATTTGAGTATTTAAAAAGCAACGTGGTGGCGGGGTTAATCAATAATTCAATAACCAAATCTTTAGTACAAATCTTAGGTTACACCATCAAGTATTTCTTCTCTTTTTTCCCTTAACATTTACTATCTCATATTCAAGCTAGTACATGTCTAGTTGTACCGACTCAATAAACACATCATTATTACATTTATCGATACATTTTTACCTTATCCATATCCTAATTAATCTTCATGAAACACTCTATATCCTGTTATTCATTTTTACCTAATTTTTAGTTTCTCATCATCAATATTCCAGTTAACCTTTAGTATCCATGATTTTCAATTTTCAAGAAACATACATCAGTATATTCCTGATGTAGATCCAAGTCATCACAAATAACATGGATTCTTACTTGAATGTTCAGTCATAGGAAAAGGTGAAGTTCACCCTAATAAGGAAAATGTAGGCATACATAATATCTTAGCAGCTTACCTTGTGCAGTGACTCTGCAGGGTCATATTTTGGTCCAAGAACGAAGAGCTTCTGCCCCTTTTTCACAACACCGCTGAACACCCTCGCAAAAGCAATGAAACCTTCTTTAGTTTCAAGCTCTTCTCTCTCAGTAGCCACGAGGTTGGTGTCTGATTGAATCGTGGGCTGCTGGTGATCCCCTGACGGAGGAATAATATCCCATGTTGGACATTGGAAAAGTGATACTGTTCTGTTTGTCAATGAGGGATAATATCCTGTCATATGTCTGATTAACGAAACACTTCAAAGAACTTTCAGGCATTTTTTTTTTAACCTCAAAAGCTTTTATTAGTATTACAGAGTGTCAGCACAACATGGTGGATGCTAAGATCTGAATTTCCCTTCCTTTGCTCATAACATTCCAGGCATTTCCCCTCCCCTATTTTGGGGTCATGATTCACATCTTCCAATTAACTTGGAGGGCAAAGATTCACTTCTGTTTCTTTTTCCCGGGCTTTCCTTATATTCTCCTCCCCTTTCCCTGTCGCCTGATTTAACTCTAAAAATACCAGACAGTTCTGCATATATTGTCAAAGCAAGAATATTCAATATTAGCAGCGTTGACATATCCCATGTTGGAAATTGGAAAAGTGATCCTTTCTGTTTGTCAACGAATGGCTGTCGGAAATGTGATATATATGTTTTGAAAAAGGCAATGTTTTCTACTAATCAAAGGATGTAGCTTTGTGCGTTATTAGGGCAGAAAGTTTGTGATCTCTTACAATAATAGCTTGTATCACTTATATTATAGTAGTGAATTCACTGGTAAACCAGCAAACTACTGATAAATATAAAATAAATATGTATAAAACTGATTCTTGGTAGGTGTCTTTAATTTTTTATACTTTTTAGTAAGATTAAATGTTGTTTAATTAAAAAAATAAAAATATTAAATAAAAGAATTCTGGGGAAAAAAACCCTGATTTAATGGCAGATTTTGGCAGAGTGGAGACGAAACGCTCGCAGCCATATCGGCAAGCTCAGCCCAACTTCCAAACCCGTCTCAAAATCTGATTTAAGTTTGTGTCGTCCATCCACAACAGGATGGACATTACGACAATATATTTCTACCACTTCCAAGGTACCGGCATCCAGTCCAATAAAGAGAGGCAAATTTGGGACAGGACCAGTTTACGTGCTAGTGACTACATTTAATTGCCATCACAATCATGTGAAGCACACTAGATTTCTCTTCCCTCCTGGGTGCTGCAAATGAATTTTACAGCGTTCACTCACAAGTTAAGTATCCAGGGAGGTTCAACACAAGAAACAAAACGACAAAATTGTTGGCAAGCACCATTAACCATCTGCTCTGTAAAACAAAAGAGGCTTATTCCCACAACCAGTTCACAGGCCTGCTGGAGAGAAAACAGGCTACCCAAATTTACTTCTAGCAGCAAACTGCCATGTGCCAAATTTGGCCGTTGACACGCTATCACGATGTATATGCTGCAATGTTCCCAAAGCCAGTTGGACCATAGCAAGAATTTAGGATTAGGAGAAAACTGCTGCCAGCAGCCTCTAAGACATTGCTTGGCAATTTCCAGATGTGTGGGCTTGAAATCCAATACAGAGGTTGACTTTGTTTCATACCTACTGCCAGAGTGCCCTCTACAGTTATCATTTATCTTCTAGACCAGGGGTGAGGAATTACGGCTCTTTTATGACCTGTGGACTTCAATTCCCAGAATTCTTGAGCCAGCTTGGCTGGCTCAGGAATTCTGGGAGTTGAAGTCCACAAGTCATAAAGGGGGACGTAGTTCCAAGCCTCTGCCCTAGATGAACAATTTATTCCGGATCTTTCTCTTACCTTCTGCCTCTAAAGTTGGGTCTATCGAATTTCCTCCAATTCCCTCAGATGCTGACTCTTGCTCCTGAGTGGCCGCTAACTTTTCAGCACGCCGCTGCCTCACACGCTCATGTCTTTCGGCTATCTCTTCTTGTGACAAAGGCCTGGGGACAACATGTTGGGGACAACATGAGAGTTTTGAAAGGCGACTTTAATTTCCTAGTTGCAGATTTGCACACTAGCAAGGAGAGTTTTGTCAGAGCATGCACAATCTTGTTGCGCTGAGATAACCCAGGAGTAAACACAGTAAACAGTGGTCTATATTAAATGGTGGTTTATCTTACACTATCTACAATATCATACACCAGGAACAATATACATACATGTGTTAATACAGCAGGCTCCAACACACAGCAGTTACAGCAGGAAAACGAAAGACAGACACACATCTGCGGAGCCTTCCATTTTATACAAGGCTCTTAAAGAGATATAGACCCTGCTTAATCATTCCCAACATTACATCATACATCTCACACTACATAAGCTGGTTAGCTGTTAAATTATTACCTTGACAAGTTTGAGAAACAAAATAATTAATGACTGGCTGGCTGATATAACTTTAATAAAGCTATTGGGTCAACTGCGAGAGATTCTAACTTATATCAGTTCTTACAGTCACTACTACTGATTCTGCAAACCTGACAATTCTGACTAGCAGCCAGCATGTAAGAAATAGATGAAAACTGAAATTAATTCACTATTTAAAAACTATTTTTAATTCACCAATCGCAGAAAAAAATGTTCTTCCCTTACAACATCTGTCATACATTTCATTGCTTTGGAATGTTGACATCTCCCTGGAAGGGAGACATTAAATATATATATATATATATAAGGGCTAGACAGGGAAGTAAAAAAATTATGAGCATTAACCTGCAAAAATGTAACATTTTCAGGCCCTGTGATTCAAAAGTGATTAACAGATGATGACAATAAATGTATAGATCTTTCAGAAGAATCTGATAATCAAAAGTATCCAATCAAGTATTCCATAGATGAAATCAAGTAACTGGTGTGTATGAGTATGTTGTTTGTGTGTAATATTAGTACAGTGTATTGTATTAGTAAAATTAAAATTAATAGACTACATGTAAATAGGAATAATAACCATAATAAAGTATAGATAATGGATTTGATAATAGCAAGGGATAGTAAAAGGGAAGAGAAAGAATTGGAGAGGATCGCGAAGTATGAACATCGAAGTTGAAAGATTACAGTATGGCATAAACTAGGCACGGTGGTCCCAGTGGTTATTGGTGCACTGGGTGCCCTACCAAAAAATCTTGGACAGCACTTAGAAAATCTGTGCATTGGCAAAATTTCCATGTTAGTTACAAAACACATACAATGTGCTTGAATCTGCATATATATACTACACCAGGGGTCTTCAAACTTGGCCCTTTTATGACTTGTGGACATCAAGTCATCAATCCCAGTGCCTGGCTGAGGAATTCTGGGAGTTGAAGTCCACAAGTCATAAAAGGGCCAAGTTTGAAGACCCCTGTACTACACCAATACATTATGATGCTTTAGGTTCTTGGGAAGAACTGGATGCAATACCAGCTAAAGAACCGACAGCTGTGACTTCACATTGTTGTGCCCGGATAATAATATATCAATATTAGTAGCTAGTGAGGAAATACCAAGCTGTTATTAAAATAGCAGTTATTAAAGCCATTATTTTACATGCTAGAGTTGCCTTAATGGAAACAATTTAAAACTTCTGCAAAATGTGATAAATTCCAATGAAGCTTTTCACGGTGTATAATTATTTAAAGTGGTACTACAGTTGCAATATTAACTTCTTTAAAGGCAATTTTTATCCAAGCGCACTTAAGAGGAAATGCTTCAGCTTTATGAACTGATAAATTGCTGCTAGAGAGAAGTGCATGCATTCCTGGTTTAAAGATGTAAATTCCATTTAAATACCTGAGATACTTGAAATTTGTGTGTTTGAAGAGGCAGGTAAGTATGAGGGTGGATAGAAATTCCAATTTTGTTTGTTTAACAAATAAACAGCACACTGTGGATTCAGGATGAATCCTTTATAAAGAAGCAAGCAAAGAATTTTATAATGCAGATGGGGGGAAGAGAAGAGATAGATTCTCAAGCTTCCTCCTTCCGTTATATATTCAAGATGCACAGTATTTAATATTTATTTGCTATGTATATGTAGGGGTGTGAGTCTATACATATGTTGTACATAGTATGTTTTAGGTCTGTGTCATGTATGTGTTTCACTTTGAGAGCGGGCAACTACATTTCATTTTTGATGTGTGCCGTTGTGCCCACAGTAAAAAAAATGACAATAAAGGTTATCTTATCTTATTATGCAAAGGGCTTAAAAGAAAACCAGAAGGCATGCAGAGACTGCTAAACACCATATGGAAAGAAAAAGAGCTTAGCGTTACTGAATTCTTATCCCAAGTTACGTCATGATTTATTTAATTGTGTAGAGCTGAACAAGACATAATTGACTGGGTTTACGTACAGGGAGTCCTTGACTTACATCCATTCTTTTAGTGACCGTTCAAAGTTACAACAGCACTGAAAGAAGGGACTTATGACCGCTTTTCACACTTAACGACCCATTGCAGCATCCCCGTGGTCACGTGATTAAGTCTTACTGACTTAACAACTGCAGTGATTCCTTTAAGAACGGCGGAAAGGAAGGTAGTAAAATAGCGCAAAACTCACGTAACAATTGTCTCACTTAGCAACATAAATTTGGGCGTCAACTAATCAAGGAGAGAAGCAACCTAGAACTAAGGAGAAACTTCCTGACAGTTAGAACAGTTAACCAGTGGAACAACCTGCCTCCAGAAGCGGTGAATGCTCCAACACTGGAAGTTTTTAAGAAGAGACTGGACAGCCATTTGTCTGAAATGGTATAGGGTTTCCTGCCTGAGCAGGGGGTTGGACTTGATGACCTCCAAGGTCTCTTCCAACTTTACTATTATTATTATTATTATTATTATTAATATCTGAGGTGCTGCCCCAAAGAAGAGGGAGTCAAGCTATTCTCCAAAGCCCCTGAGGGCAGGACAAGAAGCAACGGATGGAAACTAATCAAGGAGAGAAGCAACCTAGAACTAAGGAGAAACTTCCTGACAGTTAGAACAGTTAACCAGTGGAACAACCTGCCTCCAGAAGCGGTGAATGCTCCAACACTGGAGGTTTTTAAGAAGAGAATGGACAGCCATTTGTCCGAAATGGTACAGGGTTTCCCCCTGAGCAGGGGTTGGACTAGATGACCTCCAAGGTCCCTTCCAACTCTATTACTATCGCTATCACTATCACTATCACTATCAATATCACTATCACTGTCGTCATTATTATTACTATTATTATTATTACTATTATTCTTATTATTGTTATTGTTATTATTGTTATTAACTGTGGTGGTAGGTTGAAGGCTACCTGTATTAGGGTAACTATGAAATCAGGGATGGGTGAATGGAAGCCCCAGAGCCTCATAGGGGCCGATCCCCTCTTTTGAGTTTTTAGCATCTTCTCTCAAGCACATTTCCCACTGTTTTGAGGCAGGAGGCCCAGGAAAATTGTGTTATAAATCCATTTGACTTTAAGTGAACCCCAAGACTTTGGAAGGACCAGAAAAGCAGCCCCTCTGTTATTTTCTGCTCCAAGGCTTTAATCGTCCTTATTTTAGCTACAGATGTACCAAAATAAATTCAAACGGATGCAGAAATTGTTCCAGCTGTGGAAGTTTAAAACCACGAAGGCATTAAAATGAAATTCTTACTTTGGTGACAGAACTTCATTAATGAATTGTGCTGAGCCATCTGCAGCCGCACGATCATATGGCCAGAAAGAGGGACGTTGACCCCACAAAACTCCACCCTTGTTCATAAAAACACAACAGTCCCAACCTCCTACTNAGAAGAAGTAGTAGTAGTACTAGTAGTAGTAGTTGGAAGGGACCTTGAAGGTCATCTAGTCCAACCCCCTGCTCAGGCAGGAAACCCTATACCATTTCGGACAAATGGCTGTCCAGTCTCTTCTTAAAAATTTTAAAACCTGCTTCTGGAGGCAGGTTGTTCCACGGATTAATTGTTCTAACTGTCAGGAAGTTTCTCCTTAGTTCTAGGTTGCTTCTCTCTTTGGTTAGTTTCCACCCGTTGCTTCTTGTCCTGCCTTCAGGCGCCTTGGAAAATAGCTTGACTCCCTCTTCTTTGGGGCAGCCCCTGAGATATTAGAACGCTGCTATCATGTCCCCCCTCGTCCTTCTCTTCATTAAACTAGACAGTCCCAATTCCAGCAACCGTTCCTTATATGTTTTAGCCTCTTGAGAACCATTTCATTCAAAAACTGCGATTACAGACCCAACTCTGGTCGTAAGTGGAGGACTGTAGGAGATGACCAGGCTGAGCCCGAAGGAGGAGTCAAATGCATCATTAGTCATGAATCCCTGCACTCACACGAGATCTAAGTCCAGCCCACCTTGAATTTCTTTCTATTCTTAACTCCTGCTAATTTCCCTTGACTGTTAGTAGTTCAGATTCTTGCAGAGAGCTTAAGTTTACAATAAATCCTTATACATATTAGAATTGCCTGGATCTCCCGTTTTCCTTGGTGCTTGACATGACTACCTATAACGTAGCTTCCTTCATGTCACAGGAGTATTAATTCAGCAATTCTTCTTTGTAAATTACTTTACAATTTAGCTAGGTAAGTGAATCCAGCCAATAAACTTGTTAACCAACTACATTACGAAAACCAAGACTCCCTTAACTATAATTAATCTAAACATTAGAATCTAAAAGACCTGGTTATATAGAGAAACCATCTGAACGTATGACACACTTTGATATGTTAATTAGCTTTCATTATACGACAAAACCTTTATTTTTTTTTAATTCACGCACATAAATAAATCTTACAAGTGTGACATGTTCCAAGAGTCTGTGTCATATTTACCAGCCAGCTCAAGAAATAACTGCTTTTCTTGTCAGATAAGGGAAAATAAGCTTAGCCAGGCCTAAAATAAAAGCAACTGAAACCGCAGATTATGATTTAGCGACTACCACCACTGGAGCAGACAAGAGATCAAATGGGACAATTTTTCTCACCTTGGTTTGTTCCGTGGTAATGTCTTCGCATCAACTGCAAACATTTTGGATATAAACACAACGACAGGGGCAGTTTCTTCACTGCTGCACTTCATAAACGCTAAGCAAACATAAAACAAAATTGTTATATTTCTTTCTGGGGTCCGTGCGAAGGAATCTCTGGTTTTAAATGTGGATGTCAACTCTTTAATAAATTCAGAGGGAGAATTTAGGTTATAGTTCTATGCTGAATGACAGAATAGTGCAGTTAGGGACACTCATTGTCCTTTAACAAGGCTATTTTTTGTCTTTGATTTTGATTCAGACTGCCTCCTTTACCTTTTAGCTTGCTAATGTTTACTCACCCTCTTTTAAATCTTGGGTTTCTTGTGGCAGAGAATCAAACGTTTTAGCTCCAGTACACAGCAGCTTTTCCACTCTCTCAGCAGGGATATCAAGAGGACTAGGAAGTTTATCGCAAACCATGGCTAATCGGTGCATTAAGGATACACAGGGATGCAATCTGAGATTTCAGTGACAGTGAAAAGGAAGGAAGAGGATGTGGACTATTCAGAAAGAACAAGACATCCCCTCTGCAAGAATTTTTCCAAAGTTCATACTTACCCATCAAATCCTAACATAATTCAGAACTGAACAGCTCGGCAAAAACATCCAGGAATAAATACGTAAAACTGGGGGTGGGGTGGGGGGAGTTAGGACCCTTTTCTGACTCCTGTTATTGGTTTTTTTGCTTATAAAAGTTCCAAAACATTTATAAGATATCTTCTGAGTAGAAAATAAATCACATTAAGTCTTCTAGAAAGGAATTTGAAAGACACCAAAAAGTCCAGGAATGACTTAAGTGATTTTAAGGCAGGTGAGCCATGGCTGGTTATGCCAATCCACTACTAATTTTTTAAAGAGTTAAAGGAATGCTTACCTCCTGCTTCGTACAATCAAAATCAAAAAAGTAAAACGAAAGAGAGGTAATAACAGTACTAGTTTGCTGTGCAAACAGGTTTTTTTTTATATAAAGGATACAGAGAACTGCATCTGATATTGGTAGCCACTGACTACAAATGGCATTAAGCTGAACCTTTGGGTCTGTGTGGCGTAATTCACGAGCGGCAATTTTTAGTCCCAGAGAGGAGATTATTTTCTCTATTTTCTCTTTGTCTCTATGTGGGGGGAAAAAAGACACAAGATACTTGCTTCTCACTGAAGCCAGGAAGAAAAAAACGTAAGGGAACTTCTAAATTCACTGGCCTGTTACACTTATTAATGTGACACTGGAGATGCCTGATCAACCAACCATGCCTAATCTTAGATTATCATTTGTTTTCAGATGGAAATATCCTAAGATACCAAACCAACATATTTACTGACAATCAGTAACAAAATTCGCTTATATAATAGTAAAGTTGGAAGGGACCTTGGAGGTCATCTAGTCCAACCCCCTGCTCAGGCAGGAAACCCTATATTATTTCAGACAAATGGCTGTCCAGTCTCTTCTTAAAAACTTCCAGTGTTGGAGCATTCACTGCTTCTGGAAGCAGGCTGTTCCACTGATTAATTGTTCTAACTGTCAGGAAGTTTCTCCTTAGTTCTAGGTTGCTTCTTCTCTCCTTGATTAGTTTCCATCCATTGCTTCTTGTCCTGCCTTCAGGCGCTTTGGAGAATAGCTTGACTCCCTCTTCTTTGTGGCAGCTCCTGAGATATTGGAACGCTGCTATCATGTCCCCCCTCATCCTTCTCTTCGTTAAACTTATCACTTGGGTGATGTAGGCATCTAATATTTTCAACCAAGAAAATGCAATTAAAGGATTTATCTCTTACCTCTTAGTAACTGCCTCGTAGAGACTCCATATGTTTTCTAACACTAGTTGCACAAACAGAGGCTTTTTCCCTTTCAGCTGGAAAGAGAACATCAGGTTAGACAAACACAAAGCAGCCTTTGTAATACACCAGGGATTCTACTGCCATATATATGTACCAACGCATACCATCTACATGAATCTTACACATGTAGATCATAAAACTCACCCTCTCGTCCCACTCCTCCGCTACACTCCTTAATGTCATTCACTAAGCCTTTATGGGGACCAATAGCTTGTGGAGGGCACCCCCTTTAAGAATATATCCTGTATCCCCTCCATACAAAACGTGGAACCTACAATAGGGTGGACTGAACCCCAGCTTTGCTAAGTTATGGCAATAAAACATTATGGTCAGATTTATGCATGAGGCAAAAATGAAATGGTAAAGTGAGAGAATGGAGCGAGCAACATCGGATTTAGGAAAATCAGATTTCAAATATTTCTCCATTTGAAAATCTCCCTGGAAGGGGGAAAAAAGCCAGCCATAGTGATAGATAGGTTCTTTCCTTTGATTTATGGTGCTGAATATATTTCTCCTGATGCCAGCAATTAAATATCTCATACTGCAGTTTCTCAGAGCGTTATTAATAACAGTTGATGCTCACCCACGCATTGGATCTGGGTGACAGCGTGCTTCTGAATGGCCAAATTTACTCAGTCAAGAAAGGGGCAACGATGCCCACATCATTTTACTCCCCAAAAAGTGAGAACAAGAGTCCCGTTTCACACACGGAGTTGCCCACAATCTTACCTGATCGACTTTCATGATCCTCTTAGCTTTCATATTTAAATAATAATCTCCCCAGAGAGTCTTCAGTAATATGGATGGGTTGATTCCCATCTTCTGGCTGTACAGCTTCGCAAACTGTTCAATACTAGGACACAAACACAAAACAAGCCATTAGAGAAATCCATTTAAATAAACAGCCTTCATAATAAGGCATTTGTGTCCACCTGCACAGTAATCAGCTGTACACTTCTTCTCTGAGGTGACTGAAAAATAGCGTTACAACTACTTTATGGAGAACTCACATAATAGCAATAGCACTTAAGAGTTATAGGCCGCTTCACAGTGCTTTACAGCCCTCTCTAAGCGGTTTACAGAGTCAGCTTATTGCCCCCAACAATCTGGGTTCTCATTTTACTGATCTTGGAAGGATGGAAGGCTGAGTCAGCCTTGAGCCAGTAAGGATCAAACTGCTGGCAGTTGGCAGAGGGAAGGAAGGAAGGAAGGAAGGAAGGAAGGAAGGAAGGAAGGAAGGAAGGAAGGAAGGAAGGAAGGAAGGAAGGCAGGCAGGCAGGCAGGCAGGCAGGCAGGCAGGCAGGCAGGCAGGCAGGCAGGAAGGAAGGAAGGAAGGAAGGAAGGAAGGAAGGGCAATAGCAATAGCACTTAAGACTTATAGGCCGCTTCACAGTGCTTTACAGCCCTCTCTAAGCGGTTTACAGAGTCAGCATATTTGCCCCCAACAATCTGGGTCCTCATTTTACTGATCTTGGAAGGATGGAAGGCTGAGTCAGCCTTGAGCCGCTCAGGATGAAACTCCTGGAGTGAGCAGTGAATTAGCCTGCAGTACTGCATTCTAACCATTGTACCACCATAATGTATTGTAAGCATATAAGTATACACTCTCAACAGTTACTTTATTGAAAGGTTATCTATTAATGTGCATGGCACAAAAGCTTGCCCCACTTCACACATGCACATTTGGCTGCCGTAGTGTTGTCTATTGTCTGGATGTGCATACAGGGCTAGTGATAAGTAGACAATGCGGGTCCTCATGAGCTCAGCAAGACACACACACGCACACCCTTCCATCTTCATGTATCTTCCACCTCCTCCTGGTTCTGGTCCCAGGTCCGAGGCTAATCTAGTTGTTATCTAGCTTAGTGGGGAATCTGTTGGAGTGTTGTACTATTTGTATCTCATTTTAGTCCAGACTGCCTCTTTACCTGGGATATGAAATAGAATAAATCAACTCACCCAAAGCCCCAGCCGTCAATTGCGCTGGCAAACACGACATTCCCCTGATCTGGTGAAAAATAAAGATGGGAATCGTCTGTGTACTCCAAGCCTGTACTCCAGTCATACACCTGGTCCTCTTTGGTAGGATCAGAATTCAGCTGGACATCCAAGTCTTTCTCGGCTCTTTTTTCAAAGATTTGGGAGGTGAAGAGGGTGGCAGTGATGGCATTCACCTAGAAACAAAACTGAGTCACTTATTCTATGTATGGCATTGCAGCTTTAGGGCCCTACAGACAGATTAAGATTAGATTAGATTAGATAATCTTTATTGTCATTTTTTTTCCTGGGAGCACAACGGCACACATTAAAAATGAAATTTAGTTGCTTGCGCTCAAAGTGTACACATACATAACACACATTTAAAAACATACCATATACGACGTATGTATAGACCTACACCCTTGCATATAAGTAACCTATAAATATTAATCACTGTCCATCTTGAATACATAACGGAAGGAGGAAACTTTAGAGTAAAAGAAAAACCTGAGCATAAATGCCACATTAAAATTACCAGAAGGATAGGACTTAAAGCTATTATAAAAGCACTCATGCTATCAAAATTACGTTCAGATAGTCCTCAACCATTTGTTTAATGACCATTCAAAGTTACAGTGGCACTGCAAATAATGAACCTATGGCCATTTTCACCCTTAGCAACCACTGCAGCATCCCCAAGATCAACATATTGATGCTTGGCAACTGGCTCCTATTTATGACGGCTGCAGTGTCATGTGATCACTCTTTGCAACCTTCTGAGAAGCAGAGTCAATGAGGAAGCCAGATTTACTTAATATTCATATTACTAACTTAATAGAATAGAATAGAATAGTTAGTCTCGACCTTCCCTGGAACCTCCAGAAGATCAGGTCGGGGGACGAGTTCGTCCTCTTGGATATGGCACAGTCTGTCCACTTACAGATCAGGTCACCAAGAGTTGGACACCCAGCCCTGGGGTAAACCCCAGCTAGCTGGTAAAGTACCCCCAGCGGTTCGTTCCGACAGGCGGTAAAAAACAGGCGGTAAAAAAACCCCCTTTCCGGCGGGTGCCTTACCTCCCTTGAGCTGGGCCAGCTGGTGGTCGGCCTGCTCCGTCTCTGCCGCTTGCCAGCTACGCCTCGGCCGGCGCAGGGGGCGGAACCACGCATGCGCGGCGCTCCCAGGCAGGGAAAGTCCTTGACTTACGACCGGTTGGGTAGTCCTCGACTTACGACCGGTTTAGTCCTCGACTTACGACCGGTTTAGTCCTCGACTTACGACCGGTTGGGGGTCGCGGCATTAAAAAGGTTGAGAACCACTGGTCTAGTCTCTTCTTGAAAATCTCCAGAGCAACTAAGATGAATCATGGAGGCAAGCTGTTCCATTGGTTAATTGTCCTCACTGTCAGGAAGCTTCTCCTTGATTCCAGGTTGCTTCTCTCTTTGATCTGTTTCCAACCATTGTTTCTCGTCCTTCCCTCTGGTGCTTTGGTGAACCTGGCCCCCTCTGCCTTGTGGCAGCCCCTCAGACAGTGGAACACTGCTATCATGTCTCCCCTATTTCTTCCTTTCTTTAGACTAGCCAAACCCCAAGTCCCGCAGCCCCTCTTCGTATGTTTTGGTCTCCAGGCCTTGAATCATCTTAGTTGCTCTTCTCTGAATTTTTTTTCCAAACTCTCAACATCTTTTTTGTGATGTGGTGACCAAAACTGGCTGCAGTATTCCAGGTGTGGTCTTACTATGGTTTTATAAAGCGGTACTAATACCTCACGTGATCGCTTAAACCACTTAAACAACTGCAGTGGTTCACTTAACAACTGTGGCAAGAAAGGCCGTAAAATGGGACAAAATTCACTTAATAACTGTCTTGCTTAGCAATGGAAATTCTGGGCTCATCTGTAAATCTAGGACTTCCTGTATACAAAAAAACAACTCATTTAATCTGCATTAATGTGTACTGGAAATACTGCCCCCCCCTATCTTCTAATACTGAGACAAGGAATTCTCTTTACCTGTTCCAAGATGTTCTTAAGGTGAGAATAAGCTTCCTGAGGGGTGAATTTCACTTCCAAGATGAGACGATCTATTTTATTAATCACCAGGACCGGACGGATATTCTCCAGCCAAGCTTGCCGTAACACTGCGTGTGTCTAAAGACAAAACGTATTCACAGAAGGTTGTGAAGTTAAAACACACCAATAGGGATTTGTGGCACTTTGGGTCTGAGACTGAACGATGCTTTGAACTGAGCATGGGCACAGATGTCATTTGTCAGTGCCTCTTTTCTGGAATTCACACTGTAGCTGTGCCATGCCAGGAAAATATGTTAAGGAAACGCCACCAGGATATGGCAAGAGGCTCAGAGTGGGCACTGGCTCCCCGTCAGTGTTTCTTAACCCCATACATTATTTTCCCGAGACTTCACAGCTACTGAGTCAGCTTAGAAAAAGGTGAAGCATCTTGAAAAAGGTGTCAATAGTTGCACCCACACTTGTCCTAAACCTTCGCTTTCAACTATAGGTCTCTATAAACAAAACCCATCTTATAAATAATAACCATCTGGTTTGAATGAAAGCATGGATGGTAATAATAATAATAATAATAATAATAATAATAATAATAATAATAATAATAATAATAATAATAAAGTTGGAAGGGACCTTGGAGGTCATCTAGTCCAACCCCCTGCTCAGGCAGGAAACCCTACACCATTTCAGACAAATGGCTGTCCAGTCTCTTCTTAATTTGAAGGTCACAACCTCGTAAGTGGTGAAGACCTCCGTGGTTGTTCCACTGGTTAATTGTTCTAACTGTCAGGAAGTTTCTCCTTAGTTCTAGGTTGCTTCTCTCCTTGGTTAGTTTCCACCCGTTGCTTCTTGTCCTGCCTTCAGGCGCTTTGGAGAATAGCTTGACTCCCTCTTCTTTGTGGCAGCCCCTGAGATACTGGAACATGGCTATCATGTCCCCCCTCGTCCTTCTCTTCGTTAAACTAGACGTACCCAATTCCAGCAACCGTTCCTTATATGCTTTAGCCTCCAGTCCCCTAATCATCTTTGTTGCTCTTCTCTGTACTCTTTCTAGAGTCTCATCATGGTGACCATGATGGCAGATGTCAATGTAGCATTCTGTTATATTCTCTTGCATAATTACTTTACTACAAAGACATACACAATAGTCACCAAGTGAAGTAAAAACTACCACCAGGTTGCTCTTAAAGCCGTGGTGGCCCAGTGGTTAGAATGCAGTAATGCAGGCTAACTCTGCTTACTGAGAGTAGTTCGATCCTGACCGGCTCAAGGTTGACTCAGCCTTCAATCCTTCTGAGGTCAGTAAAATGAGGACCCAGATTGTTGGGGGCAATAGGCTGACTCTGGAAATGGCTTAGAGAGGGCTGTAAACACTATGGAATGATATATAAGTCTAAGTGCTATTGCTATTAAAATTAGTATCTATAAGCATATGGGTATAGACATTTGTGCTTTTCGGCTTAGCATACTTTGATCAAGAACCTACCTTAATTCGTGGTGTTAAAATCCAACAGATGTGAAAGACCACTCTTATTAATACTTTATTTATTAGTGAAAAGCGTTTTCCAATACCTGTGAGCAGACTCCTTCCACAGCATCTACTACAATGATGCAACCATCACAAAGTCTGACAGCTGTGGATACTTCTGAAGAGAAATCTACATGGCCAGGGGAGTCTATAAGATTGATGAGGTGTTCCTGATTATCTAGAATCAAAGAAAGAAAAAAGTTAAAAGACAAGTATTTTGGAAGTGAAGCCAGAGAGCATATGAATCACCGCTAAACCGACGAATGTGTCTGCTCAGGTATTTTCTCTTCTACTTTGGAAAATTTAAAGTATCTGTTTGCAGTCAGTAGTTTCCCGTTACTGCTATAGTTTGTTAGTGGTTTGGATTAAATATATATTCTCTGTGCTTGTGCAAATTTGTATTTTTGTACTTCAGTAACTATGCAACTTTAAACTTTCACCCTGATCTTTATTCTTCACTGCTCATCTTTTTAAGAATTGATCTGTGGTTTTAAACAATAACAGTTCGTGATTTCATTTGAACAGATCATATAATAGTAGGAAACAATGACCAATTAAAGACCAATTTCAGTGAGGCTATTTTAGGATCATGCGACACTTTATAGTTCAAATGCACACAGAGGCTATTACTTTACCTTTCACAAAGAGCAATGAAATTGCACTTGATTTCATCGTGATACCTCGGACCTGCTCATCTTCTCGGCTATCCAAATATCTCAGCTGCATGAATGAAAATAACAGGAAACGTGTTTTCCTACACATTCTACAGGTTTTCATCACAAAACATTAACATTTAAAATAAAAGATTGAATAGGTATTAAAGCACCTTTCCCGCCAATCTTCTAGATATTATTCCATTGCTAGAAATGAGACAATCAGCTAAAGTTGTTTTGCCTAGAAAGAGAAATAAGAAAAATAAATATACTAGTAAATCCAAATATATATATATCAAAGAAAAAATATGTAATATATCAAAATCAAAGAAACAAAATGGCATTAAATTGTTTTAACTCGTGTGTGTGTGTGTGTGTGTGAGTTAAAACAATTTAATGCCATTTTGATTTTTACCCCACCTTTATTTTTGGTCAGATCAAGGCAGCATACATACTTAATGATCCTATTTTCCACATAACAACCCTGTAAAGTGGGTTGGGCAAAGAGAAAGTGGCTGGTCCAAAGTCACCCAGCTGGCTTTCACATCCAAGGGAGGACTAGAATTCACAGACTCCTGGGGTCTAGCGTAGCATCTTAGCTACCATATCAAACTGGCTCTCTTATTTACTCCTATTTTAATATGCAACTTTCCTGATTTAGCTCTAGTCAAAATGCCAGCTAATGGAGTTGCATCCTGGAAAATATAATCCATTTCCACTAAATATGATTATAGTGGTCTGGAGCATTATAAACTTTTTTCCCCCGACAACTCAGAAAAATACTTTTTTTTATAGAATCATAGAATTGAAAGGAGTTTTCTTTTTTTAGCCCAGAAAAGTCCAATATTTTACTCAGTGAAGGAATTAAAATGAAAGCATCCTCCATAAGGAACAGCTACTCTACCTCTTCAGCCTACTGGAAAATATGTAGCAAAGAATACAAAACAAAAAACCCACAAAAACTTCATCCATATGGCAATTAGTTACTTTTATGCCTGGCTGTCTCTGAAATAGTACACTAGTTGTTCTCTATGTAACATCAGCGATATATACAATAAAAACAAACACTGCTTGTTGAAACAAATTAACTTAAATATATCCATATTTCACAAATAGTTGTTCTTTAGAGTAGAGGTTATTTCTCTTACCATGGTCTACATGAGCCAGAATACAAATATTCCTGATGCAGGCAGTGTTTTGCTGGAGTCCAGTTGTTTTATTTGAACTAGCAAGAACCATGGTTTGATGTTTCACTGTAAGGAAAAGCATTTCATATTGAAAACAGGATGAAGCAAATTAAAAAAAAACCCTGCAGAGGTTGAAGTTAGGTTATGTTCTTAGCTTTCCAAATGGGTAAGGAATGTATATGACAAAATGAATCTGGTTTTGCCCTGAAGCACAGTTAACCTGAAATCACACAATGTGTAATTCATCTTTTATGAGAAACAAAAACACTCAAATACTGAATACTATAACCCCCAACACTCATATTTCATGTTTTCCATACATATGTATTTAAAGCTGCATAATAATAAAGACTTTCTATCATTTTCTTTACTCAGAACCTGCTTCTGGACTCTCTCTCTTCCAATTCTTTTTAGCATCTTAAGAAACTGTCAAACAGGTGTTAGAAACATAAACTCAACTCTTTCAAAGAAAAACAAGACAAATGCAGATAGCAAACTCTATTCCTCCAGCATGAAACGCATACCTAATTTTCAAAGCCGACCTAATTAATTACTACCCTATGATTGTGATTCCTTTATTAAAAGCCTCGCCTTACACCAAATTAGTCATTTCATTCGGAGGGCTGATATAAAGAAGAAAAACCGGGCTGCAATGTCACAGGAGGTTACAAAATATATAGTTATTAAAGACACTGAAGGATAAAGGACCCCTTAAAAGAGGAGAGGAAACAGAGTTGCTTTCCCATGCTCCAGATCGTCAGACCCAGCCACTACGATCAATATTCAGAGTTACTTTGCCTTAAATTATGCCAAGTCGTGGCATCAGACTAACTGGAGTCTATTGGAGTTGGGCACCTAATCAATTCAGATCGATCAATCGCTATCATATTTGGCAGGGCACGAGGGCTCCCTTGGAGCCAGCATACAGAGGCAGCCCTCAGCTTACAAACTATTCATTCAGTGGCCGTTCAAAGTTGTAACAGCTCTAACATGATTAAAATTCAGATGCTTGGCAACTGGTTCCTACTTATGACGGCAATGTCCCAGAGTCACAGGGATCCCCTTTCCCGACCTTCTGAAGAGAAACATCAAGGGGGAAGCCAAATTCACTTATCCCATCACATCAGCTCACTACCTGCACCTTTCTCCTGGAATAGCCTTACAGGTAGTCAACAGTTCATTTAGTGACCGTCCAAAGTTACAACGGCACTGAAAAAAGTGACTTATGACCATGATTCACATGACTTTTGGGGCAGCCCCAGGATCACGTGGTCGTAATTCAGATGCCTGGCAACCAGTTCCTACTTATGACGGCAGCAGAGTCCTGTGATCCCCTTTCCCGACCGGCAAAGTCAAGGGGGCAAGCCAGAATCACTTAACAACTGCACAGATTCACAACTGCGGCAAGCAAGGTCGTAAAGCGGGGCAAAAGCTCGCTTAACGACTGTCTCAGTTAGGGACGGAGATTTTGGGCTCCACTGTGGCCGTACGTCGAGGACCACACCAAAGTATACCAAAGTAGTTAGCGTATCGCCCCATCTTTTCACAGGGGCTCCAAAGGGGCTCCTGGTCCTCATTTCACACACACACACACACACACACACACACACACACACACACACACACACACACACAGCAATAAGCCTCCAAAGTGGCTCCTGGTCCTCATCTCTCTCTCTCTCTCTCTCTCTCACACACACACACACACACACTCTCACACAGACACCCCCCCGCAATAAGCCCACCAGGGAAGGGAGGCAGCGGGACGGAGGGGAGGAAGGGAGGGAACTCCCGCAGCTTTCCCGGGCAAGGCGAGGGATGCCCCGGCTTCCCAACCAGCTCGCCTCCCCTAAAGAGGACGCTAAGCCCCGCCCTGCGCCCCGTCCGACCCCGTTGGGAACTGACCTCCGCGGCGCCCGATATCCGCCTTTCCCGGAGCCCAACCGGAAGTCGGTCTGAACCGCCGCTCCGCGCGACTCGAAGGAGAGGGGCGGAGCTTCCCCGGCCAGGACTCCGCCCCGAGGGTACGGAGGCCGGGACGGGGGGGGAAGAACGCGGGGAGCGTTGCTAAGCGACGGGGCGCTTCCCTAGTTACCGAAGAGGAGGAGGAGGAGGAGGAGGCGGCAGCGAAGGCAGCTGCGGGGAGACGCCGCGATGAAGCAGCCGCGGTGCCTGTGCCAGATTTGCACTTGCGGGTAAGAAGGGGGCGAGGAGGAGCGGGGGTTTTGTAGCGGCGCTTCTTCACCGCCTCCCTTGCCTTTGCCGCAGGGAGCGCTGGGGCCGTTCACACGTAGCGCGTTCCCGACACGCGTGTGCCCGGCAGGACCCTCGCCATGGGGTTCTTGCTGGGGTGGAGGGGGTGTCATGCGGGGTGTCATGCGGCTTGGAATCCCCGTCCACCCTTTTTTTCTTTCAGCCCGACCTACTCCACGGGGTTGTTGTGCATGCCGGTATAATAATGGGATTTTTTTAAAAAAGACCCGCTATAATAATAATAATTTTATAATAATAATAATAATATAATAATAATAATAATAATAACAACAACAACAACAACAACAACAATTAATAATAATAATAAAGTTGGAAGGGATCTTGGAGGTCATCTAGTCCATCCCCCTGCTCAGGCAGGAAACCCTATACCGTTTGAGACAAATGGCTGTCCAGTCTCTTCTTAAAAACTTCCAATGTTGGAGCACTCATGGCTTCTGGAGGCAGGTTGTTCCACTGGTTAATTGTCCTCACTGTCAGGAAGTTTCTCCTTAGTTCTAGGTTGCTTCTCTCCTTGATTAGTTTCCATCCGTTGCTTCTTGTCCTGCCTTCAGGCACTTTGGAGAATAGCTTGACTCTCTCTTCTTTGGGGCAACCCCTGAGATACTGGAAGACTGCTATCCTGTCCCCCCTCGTCCTTCTCTTCATTAAACTAGACATCCCCAATTCCAGCAATCGTTCCTTATATGTTTTAGCCTCCAGTCCCCTAATCATCTTTGTTGCTCTTCTCTGTCCTCTTTCTAGAGTCTCAGCATCTTTTTTACATTTTCTTGCCCTTCCACCAAGTTGCTTGGATAGGAAGGAGATGGTGCCCGTTTTATCCTCCTTACCTGTTTCCTTCATTGGAACAACTACCCAAAGCTGGGGTCTTCCAACTTGGCCCTTTTGTGACTTGTGGACTTCAACTCCCAGAATTCCTCAGCCAGGCATGCCTGGCTGAGGAATTCTGGGAGTTGAAGTCCACAAGTCATAAAAGGGCCAAGTTTGAAGACCCTCTGACCCAGAGTCACTGGGGAAGCAAGCAGCATTTCGATCCCATGCCTTATGATTTCATAGCAGATCCCTCATGGCTGGTAACTGAAGTCTAGAGTTATTCCTTTTTTGCTTGCTTGCCTGCCACTAGGGTGAGAAATCTCAATAAATTGGTCCTTATGTCGGCAGCAGGCAAAGAAACTGACCAAAGAGAGAAGCAACCTGGAATCGAGGAGAAACTTCCTAACAGTTGGGACAATTAACCAGTGGAACAGCTTGCCACCAGAAATCGTGGGCGCTCCATCATTGGAGGTTTTTAAGAAGAGACTAGACTGTAGTCTAGTATAGGTTCTCCTGCTTGAGCAGGGGGCTGGACTAGAAGACCTCCAAGGTCCCTTCCAGCTCTATTCTATATATGTAACATTTCAGTCCTGAGATTTTGTCTTTTCTTGTTCTCGCTTGCTGACACTAAAACCTCACACTAGTGGCAGGCGAGAACAAGAAAGGACAAAATCTCAGGACTGAAATGTTTTTTTCCTGCTGCCGAAATAAGGATCCATTTATTGAGATTTTCACCCTAGTGGCAGGCAAGCAAGAAAAAAAAGAACAAGAGTCCAACCTTATACATCAGTTGGTTTGGTTTCCACAGAGTTTCCCACACCAATTGATCCTTATATTGGCAGCAGGCAAAGAACATTTCAGTCCTGAGACATTATCCTTTCTTGTCCTGGCTTGGTGACACTAAAACCTCACACTAATGGCAGGTGAGTAAGCAAGCGAGAACAAGAAAGGACAAAACCTCAGGACTGAAATGTTCTTTGCCTGCTGTCGAAATAAGGATCAACTGGTGTGGGAAAATCTCTGGGGGGAAACCCATGAGCCCAGAGCTGCATTTATATACATGTAGGGTATAGGAGGTGGGGAGGCCATGAGTATTAGTGCAGAGGTCCCCAACTCCCAGGCTGTGGACCAGTACCGGGCCGCGGCATGCCAGCAATCAGTCCACACAAACAAGCAAAGCCCCATCCGCGGGATGCAGGCAGCACACAAAACCACACGCTTTCTGGTTTGTGGAAAAAGCTTTCTCCACGGAACCGGTCCCTGGTGCCCAAAAGGTTGGGGACCTCTGNTCTCTCTCTCTCTCTCTCTCTCTCACACACACACACACACACACATACACACACAAACACACACACACACACACTCACACACACACACACACACACACACACACACACACACACACACCGCAATAAGCCCACCAGGGAAGGGAAGCAGCGGGACGGAGGGGAGGAAGGGAGGGAACTCCCGCAGCTTTCCCGGGCAAGGCGAGGGATGCCCCGGCTTCCCAACCAGCTCGCCTCCCCTAAAAAGGACGCTAAGCCCCGCCCTGCGCCCCGTCCGACCCCGTTGGGAACTGACCTCCGCGGCGCCCGATATCCGCCTTTCCCGGAGCCCAACCGGAAGTCGGTCTGAACCGCCGCTCCGCGCGACTCGAAGGAGAGGGGCGGAGCTTCCCCGGCCGGGACTCCGCCCCCGAGGGTACGGAGGCCGGGAGGGGGGGGAAAAGAACGCCGGGAGGGTTGCTAAGCGACGGGGCGCTTCCCTAGTTACCGAGGAGGAGGAGGCGGCAGCGAAGGCAGCTGCGGGGAGACGCCGCGATGAAGCAGCCGCGGTGCCTGTGCCAGATTTGCACTTGCGGGTAAGAAGGAGGCGAGGAGGAGCGGGGTTTTGTAGCGGCGCTTCTTCACCGCCTCCCTTGCCTTTGCCGCAGGGAGCGCTGGGGCCGTTCGCACGTAGCGCGTTCCCGACACGCGTCTGCCCGGCAGGACCCTCGCCATGGGGTTCTTGCTGGGGTGGAGGGGGTGTCATGCGGGGTGTCATGCGGCTTGGAATCCCCATCCACGCTTTTTTCCTTTCAGCCCGACCTACTCCACGGGGTTGTTGTGCATGCTGGTATAACAATGGGATTTTTAAAAAAAGACCCGCTATAATAATAATAATAATAATAATAATAATAATAATAATAATAACAACAACAACAACAATAACAATAATAATAATAATAATAATAATAGTTGGATGGGACCTTGGAGGTCATCTAGTCCAACCCCCTGCTCAGACAGGAAACCCTATACCATTTCAGACAAATGGCTGTCCAGTCTCTTCTTAAAAACGTCCAGTGTTGGAGCATTCACCGCTTCTAGAGGCAGGTTGTTCCACTGGTTAATTGTTCTAACTGTCAGGAAGTTTCTCCTTAGTTCCAGGTTGCTTCTCTCCTTGGTTAGTTTCCATCTGTTGCTTCTTGTCCTGCCTCCATGCGCTTTGGAGAATAGCTTGACTCTCTCTTCTTTGGGGCAGCCCCTGCTGTCATGTCCTTCTCTTCGTTAAACTGGACATACCCAATTCCAGCAACCGTTCCTTATATGTTTTAGCCTCCAGTCCCCTGATCATCTTTGTTGCTCTTCTCTTTGTAGAGTCTGAGCATCTTTTTTACATCTTCTTGCCCTTCCACCAAGTTGCTTGGATAGGAAGGAGATGGTGCCCGTTTTATCCTCCTTACCTGCTTCCTTCATTGGAACAACTACCCAGAGCAGGGCTCTTCCAACTTGTCCCTTTTATGACTTGTGGACTTCAACTCCCAGAATTCCTCAGCCAGGCATGCCTGGCTGAGGAATTCTGGGATTTGAAGTCCACAAGTCATAAAAGGGCCAAGTTGGAAGACCCTCTGACCCAGAGTCACTGGGGAAGCAAGTAGCATATCGATCCCACGCCTTATGATTTCAGAGCAGATCCCTCATCGCTGGTAACTGAGATCTAGAGTTGTTCCTTTTTTGCTTGCTTGCCTGCCACTAGGGTGAAAAATGTCAGTAAATTGTTCCTTATTTCGGCAGCAGGCAAAGAAACTGACCAAAGAGAGAAGCAACCTGGAATCGAGGAGAAACTTCCTAACAGTTGGGACAATTAACCAGTGGAACAGCTTGCCACCAGAAATTGTGGGCGCTCCATCACTGGAGGTTTTTAAGAAGAGGCTAGATATTCACCTGTCTGAGATGGTATAGGTTCTCCTGCTTGAGCAAGGGGTTGGACTAGAAGACCTCCACGGTCCCTTCCAGCTCTATTCTCTATATACTGCTCAAAAAAATAAAGGGAACATTTTACCATGGAACTGAAGGAGTTTGCGTTCCCTTTATTTTTTTGAGCAGTATATATAACATTTCAGTCCTGAGATTTTGTCTTTTCTTGTTCTCGCTTGCTGACACTAAAACCTCACCCTAGTGGCAGGCGAGAACAAGAAAGGACAAAATCTCAGGACTGAAATGTTTTTTGCCGGCTGCCGAAATAAGGATCCATTTATTGAGATTTTCACTTTAGTGGCAGGCAAGCAAGAAAAAAAAGAACAAGAGTCCAACCTTATACACCAGTTGGTTTGGTTTCCCACCACAGAGTTTCCCACACCAGTTGATCCTTATATCGGCAGCAGGCAAAGAACATTTCAATCCTGAGACGTTATCCTTTCTTGTCCTGGCTTGCTGACACTAAAACCTCACACTAGTGGCAGGCGAGTAAGCAAGCGAGAACAAGAAAGGACAAAACCTCAGGACTGAAATGTTCTTTGCCTGCTGTCAAAATAAGGATCAACTGGTGTGGGAAAATCTCTGGGGGGAAACCCATGAGCCCAGAGCTGCATTTATATACATGTAGGGTATAGGAGGTGGGGAGGCCAGGAGTATTAGTGCAGAGGTCCCCAACTCCCAGGCTGTGGACCAGTACCGGGCCGCGGCATGCCAGCAATCAGTCCACACAAACAAGCAAAGCCCCATCCGCGGGATGCAGGCAGCACACAAAACCACACGCTTTCTGGTTTGTGGAAAAAGCTTTCTCCACGGAACCGGTCCCTGGTGCCCAAAAGGTTGGGGACCTCTGNGAGTATTAGTGCAGAGGTCCCCAACTCCCAGGCTGTGGACCAGTACCGGGCCGCGGCATGCCAGCAATCAGTCCACACAAACAAGCAAAGCCCCATCCGCGGGATGCAGGCAGCACACAAAACCACACGCTTTCTGGTTTGTGGAAAAAGCTTTCTCCACGGAACCGGTCCCTGGTGCCCAAAAGGTTGGGGACCTCTGTATTAGTGTGTTTTGGATAGGCAATGCCCACCAGGCTAACCGAATGGGTGGGTGAGTGGGTGGGTGGATGAATAGACAGACAGACGATAGATGGAAGATTGATATAGATAGATGATGGATGGATGGGGTAGAGAAAGAGAAAGAGAGAGAGAGAGAGAGGATAGATGGGGCAGATAGGTAAGAGATAGATGAGAGATAAATGGATGGATGGATAGAATAGAAAGCAGCAAAGCACCATACTCTAGTTTCCTAATTACTTGGCAAGAATGCCTTGGGATCCATAAAAGTCCCACCGGGTTGATATAAATCCCTTTGGGCTGCTAGTTTACTTCTGATAAATGGTTGTTTTATGATTGGCCATGCCCACCGTGGCATCTGTTTTATGAATGGGCAAGCCCCCCCCCACTGCAGCCATTTTGTGAGTGTATCCACCTTATGTTTTCAAAACGCCAGTGCTGAAAGCATCATTTACTTGTGGCGTGCAGCAATGAAAGTGCAGAAATTGACTGATGTTAATATCAGGGAATGACCCCGGATCATATGTTCCACAATCTGTCTTGGAGAATAAGTGGCACCTGCTCCTTGACACTTTCACTCCCTGGTACCCAGTGAATGCTGGGCAATGCTGGGCAGCTTTAAGAAAACAGTTTGGGTGCATCACAATGTTTCTTTTAAGCAGAACGGCAAATGGTTCCTGAGAGACTGTCCATTGTTCAATTCTGTATCGTGACCACGTTGCTTTGCAGTTGGGTTGGCCAATTCCTCTGCTTCCCTTTTGTATGTGATATAATTTCTTCATCGGTTATTCATGGCAGAATTACTCATCCTTGAAGGAGGCTGACAGCTACAGTTCTTTCTCCATCACCATTTTAGACTTGCTTCTTTTGGCTCCAAAGATATGTCCAAAAACAAAAGCATCCACCCTGAAAGTGACCTTGTGTTCCAGCATGTTGTGCACACTTAAAAAACAAAACAGAACACATAGCAACTGACGTGTGTGTATATGCACGGGTAATAGTAGCTGAAATATTGTTTGAGAGATGAAAATCTCTCCACCAGAGTTGCTTATGGGCACCAAAATGCCAACATGTCAACATAAATACTAGCTTTGGAAAAGATATACTAGCAAGATAATAGCAAAAGGGGAAATAATTAAATTTCTGTCCCTACGCTCGCACATCTCCAGCAGAAATATACTAGACCCAAACACACATATATTTAATTTTACCCTGAGGACCATTAAACATTATTCTTACATTTTTTTTTCTTTTTAAAACCCTGAATCCCTTTATTTGGGGTGGAGTCAGGGTAACTGAATGGAGCTTCCTGACACCTATGCAGAGTTCTCTATTTTCTCTTTGTGCCCTGATAGAGAAACATCTGTCGCTGCCTAGTATTGAAATCTCAACCTTCTGAGTGGGGAGGCGAGGGTCTTTACCTCTAGGCCACCGTGCCGCTCAAACATTATTCTTACATATAGTGAAGTAAATTGTGTTTGATCTAGAGATGGGTTGTGACCTGAATAATAAGACTGTCACAAAGCAAGTTGCAAACTTTTCTGATTGTGTTTTCATTTTTCAATAGGCTCTATAAAATATGGTTTTAAAAAGTTGCCTTTTCAATGTTCAGTATGCGCATGAATAATAATAATTCAGAATAATTATGAATTATTCCTGCATTTTCACTTCAAAGGAAATTGAACCTTCCAGTTGTTGGCTAGGAGTTCAAATCCTTGAATCTTAGAGCCCACGTGGTATTTAAAGTGATGGCTAGCTGCATTTGGAACCAAAAGGAAGTTTCAACAACAGGTTGGGATATGGGAGTCAACTACTTAAGCAAACAAAAAGTTAAGAACAAGTTACAATGTGATTCAACTCCTTGAATCCTGGCCAATATAAACATCGAATGACATGACAGTGGAAGAGGCAAGAGAGCTTAAAATTAAACAGGGTTTTTTGTTCAGATTCTGGGATGAAATACCAGAGAACAAAAGCCCTGTGAGCCACAATTATCAACAAATGATTTGCAGAATAAAACATTGTCAACAGTTTTGTAACTGATAAAAATCTCAAGTCGGTATTGATTTAGGCATTAATTGCATTCGTCAGGCTTTGATAGCTGCGCTATTTGTTTCAATGGGGAACCTTGTTGCTTAGGATTTGTTACCTGGGGAATACAGTCATACACAAATTAAGAGTTGCTAAGAAGAAGGGGAAAAAAAGGACAGCGTAGAAAGTAGTTATGTAAGTAAGTAAGTAAGTAAGAGGACTGTAATCTTTCATCTGATTACAGTTGTGTGTGTATGATTATAAATGTCACTTAATAAAGATTAAGACTAATCTTTGTAGGTACATTGTAGGTACAGGGACATTCTTTCTATGAGAAATGCTTCCGTCCTAATCAACTGAGTCACAACTAAAAGTACACATGTACAGTAGATGACACACATACTCAACTTAATAGACGTCTGTGTAATCCCAACTGAACTCGATGGCACCTACTTCTGATTCGTGATATTATCATTAAAGTAGTTTGATAGATGTCTCTCCTTCCGCAAGATACTCAGAATTATAGAACTGTATTTGGGGGTTATGAGATCCAGTGCAGTGCAGTAGTTAAGATATCAGGCTAGAAACTGGGAGACTGGGACTTCTTGTACTGCCATAGGCACAAAGCCAGCTGGGTGACTTTGGGCCAGTTCTCTGTCTCAGCCCTAGGAAACAGGTAATGGCAAACCACTTCTAAAAAAACTGGGACTCAACACTGACTTGAAGGCACAGTAAAAGAAAAACAAAAAACAAAAAAACGGTTGGAGGCTATAGATTTGTAACTGAGATTTGGTGTCATCTCCAATCTTCAATTCGCAAGATTTGCCCTGGGAAAGCCATGATAATGACCATAGCATGCTAAAACTGGTTTTCTTTCTTAGTATAAGTATGCTTAATATCATTTACAAATTATAACAGAACAGAGTAGCAGAATTGGAAGGGACCTTGGAGGTCTTTTAGTCCAACTTCCTGCACAAACAGGAAACCTTGTACCATTCTCGACAAATGGCTGTCCAATTTCTTCTTAAAAACCTCCAGTGATGGAGCACCCACAAGTTCTAAAGGCAACCCATTTCGCTGGTTAATTGTTTTCTGACTGTCAGGAAATTGCTCCTTAGTTCTAAGTTGGTTCTCGGGAGAAATTGACTGCAAGCATGAATTAAAGGACAAAAGACTCTACAAACGCTAAAGTCTTATTAGTCTTGCTAGAGAATTAAATACAGTAAAGACGTTTCCTTGTAACAAAGCCATGTTGGCTGTTTCCCACTTCCAGATGAATTGCTATTATCCTAAACAACTACATGAAGGGTTTCAAACCTTCAAAACTGTACACAGCAGTTCATTTTTGAACCCTAAAGTACCATTAATACTGAAACATAATTGTAACTATACTGGTGCCATGGAAGAAGATAAAAGATAAATTAAACTACTGTTTTTGAATTGTTCTATAGCATTAGACAGTTGAGAATAATAGAGATCTAAGAAGAGGAGATTTAGACTTCCAAAAACCGCTTTCAGAAAGAAAGAAAGAAAAAACAGTTGACAGAATGTATAGAATGAAAGAGAGAGGAAGAGGAAGGCAAGAGAAGGAGAGGAAACAGGGGAGAATGGTGACTGGTTGACTTCCTTCTGATGTCACAATTCATCGCATCTCAAACAGTAAGTGGTTCCTTGACAACTAGAGGAATAAGCAATCTTACAAGGAGGTGAGATCATTTTGATGACAGGGGATTTACTGCGGGTTTTCACTTGTTTCCATGAATGTAACTGTAGCTAACAGTGACCATAGATAAGCTGTCAAAAATCACGAGAACAAATTGCAGTGGGATCCAAAAGACTGGCTGGCTTAACGGTGCCATGAATCTTCAGCCATGGTCTGCATAATCAGATGTCTCAACTCCTGACCCATGAGGCAAAAACAAATGAAATAAAGAAAAGAGCAGAGGTTACTTTATCACACCCCCTCAAACCTGACACAGTCAGCTGCTTGAACCCCAGTCGTGATGACAACTCTACAAAGACCCTCCCGTTGAAAAGCCAGTAGAGTCATCAAATTAGGCAGGGACTTAAGACATTGGCATTCAACTCCCAGCTCAGTCTTCTGGCTCATTCTTTATCCTCCTTCCATAGTATTACTTTGAGGATAAAATATGTGGAAAGAAAGATATTAAGTCTGTCCTAAGCCCCTTAAAGAATTATGCGTCCAATGAAAAGCTACTATATCACTTTTTTTTAGCCCTATGCTTAACTCTGTGACGCTAGGAGATTGTTTAGATTCCCCTTCATCTTCCTTTGACTTTGATCCCAACCCTAACTGGATTGAATTCTGGAGGTAGATAAGAAACATCTTAAAGAGAATGCCATCTTTAATATTCATCTCGCAAAATGTGGAAGACTGAATACTTGCTGCTGACAGGTTAATCTTTTTAATGTAATTTCTTTTTTTTACGACCTCTATTGAATGTCTGTAAAAGGCATTTGAGTATCAGAAAATTCTACTGAAACCTCTTAATGGTTTTTTTTTTCCCCCTTATCCAAATTAGGGACCTGAGGAATTCATTTTGATTATAAGCTGTCAGAAAACTTACAAGTCCTAATGGAGGTTGTAGTTTTCTTTGGATTAGTTTTATCTGAGTCATGAGAAATGTTTTGTTTTTTTATTCCTTCATTTATAGATTGGGAATAGCCTGCGAGACTGCATTAAGCTGAATCATCCCAAATGCGTGGTCTGTAAAAGAAGCAAACTAAGATAAATGTAATTTTATCTGATCGGTAAATGTGCAGTCTTTGCCACAGTGTTAACAAGGCTGCCTTTTAATATTTCAAGAAGTAACCACTCTCTCCAGATCTTGGTTAGTACTGGCGTTAACTTTGATTATGGTCTCCGTTTTTCTTTTTATTTCCTGGTTGCTCTTCAATCCCAGACGCCATCGTTGTCCTCATAATCCGACAAGGATTTATGACTATGGAAGAGAGTCAACCCTCATGACGGAATACACGGAAAAATACCCTTTATATAGCAACGCCCCTCCTCCCAAGAGCCTCAGGCCCAAACAGGAATATCGGAGCCATGGAGGGAAGATGGAAGGCCTCACCACGTTCAGGTAAATATTGCGCAATATTAGAAACGGGAATTCCCGTGAAATCAGGGTGAGGAGGAAAATAGGAGAGAAAAAACAAGATAACTTATTGAGTTTTGTTTTGAAGTAAGCTTGTGGTGTACAGGTAGTCCTCGACTTACAACAGTTCATTTAGTGCAGGGGTAAGGCAACCTCGGCTCTTTTATGACTC
>NW_015387309.1:177557-180872 GCF_001527695.2 Protobothrops mucrosquamatus | reverse complement strand
AACCTGAATATATGTATACTTTTCGAATTTGAGGTCAGTTTCAAATTTTGACTTTTCATGCTTAATTGGCTATTTGCCAACAAATGCAAGATAGGCTCTTGCCTAACTTTTGAATGAGAGGTCAGATCCGGGAAACTCATGTTTTTTCGGATTTCCCAACTTGTGGGGAACCTCAATATATGTAATCTTTTAGAATTTGAGGTCAGTTTCAAATTTTGACTTTTCATGCTTAATTGGCTATTTGCCAACAAATGCGAGATATGCATTGGCCTAACATTTGAAGGAGAGGTCAGATCAGGGAACCTCATGTGTTTTCGGGTTCCCCAACCTGTGGGGAACCTGAATATATGTATACATTTCGAATTTGAGGTCAGTTTCAAATTTTGACTTTTCATACTTAATTGGCTGTTTGCCAACAAATGCGAGAGAGGCCCTAACTTTTGAAGGAGAGGTCAGGTCCGGGAAACTCATGTATTTTCGTATTCCCCAACCTGTGGGGAACCTCAATATATGTAATCTTTTCGAATTTGAGGTCAGTTTCAAATTTGCACTTTTCATGATTAATTGGCTATTTGCCAACAAATGCGAGATAGGCACTGGCCTAACTTTTGAATGAGAGGTCGGATCCAGGAAACTCATGTATTTTCAGATTCCCCAACTTGTGGGGAACCTGAATATATGTAAACTTTTCGAATTTGAGGTCAGTTTCAAAATTTGACTTTTCATGCTTAATTGGCTATTTGCCAACAAATGCGAGATATGCCCTGGCCTAACATTTGAAGGAGAGGTGAGATGCGGGAAACTCATGTTTTTTCGGGTTCCCCAACATGTGGGGAACCTGATTATATGCATACTTTTCGAAATTTAGGTCAGTTTCAAATTTTGACTTTTCATGCTTAATTGGCTATTTGCCAACAAATGCGAGATACGCCCTGCCCTAACTTTTAAAGGAGAGGTCGGATCCGGGAAACTCATGTTTTTTCGGGTTCCCCAACCTGTGGGGAACCTGATTAAATGCATACTTTTCCAAATTTAGGTCAGTTTCAAATTTTGACTTTTCATGCTTAATTGGCTATTTGCCAACAAATGCGAGATATGCCCTGGCCTAACTTTTGAAGGAGAGGTCGGATCCAAAAAATTCATATTTTTTCGGGTTCCCCAATCAGTGGGGAACCTGATTATATGTATACTTTTCAAATTTGAGGTCAGTTTCAAATCTGCACTTTTCATGATTAATTGGCTATTTGCCAACAAATGCGAGATAGGCCCTGGACTAACTTTTGATTGAGAGGTCGGATCCGGGAAACTCATGGATTTTCGGATTCCCCAACCTGTGGGGAACCTGAATATATGTAAACTTGTAGAATTAGAGGTCAGTTTCAAATTTTGACTTTTCATGCTTAATTGGCTATTTGCCAACAAATGCGAGATAGGCCCTGGCCTAACTTTTGAGGGAGAGCTCGGATCCGGAAAACTCATGTTTTTTTCGGGTTCCCCAACCTGTGGGGAACCTGATTATATGTATACCTTACGAATTTGAGTTCAGTTTCAAATTTTGACTTTTTATGCTGAATTGGCTATTTGCCAAGAAATGCGAGATACGCCTTGGCCTGAGAGAGAGGTCGGATCCGGAAAACAAATGGATTTTTAGATTTCCCAACTTGTGGCGAACCTGAATATATGTATAGTTTTCGAATTTGAGGTCAGTTTCAAATTTTGACTTTTCATGCTTAATTGGCTATTTGCCAACAAATGCGAGATATGCCCTGGCCTAACTTCTGAGGGAGTGGTCGGATCCGGGAAACAAATGGATTTTCAGGTTTTCCAACCATTGGGGAACCTAAAGATATGTATAGTTTTCGAATTTGAGGTCAGTTTCAAATTTTGACTTTTCATGCTTAATTGGCTATTTGCCAACAAATGTGATATATGTCCTGGCCTAACTTCTGAGGGAAAGGTCGGAACCGGAAAACAAATGGATTTTCGGATATCCCAATTTGTGGGGAACCTAAATATATGTATACATTACGAATCTGAGGTTTTAACTTTTGACTTTTCATTCTTAATTTGCTATTTGCCAACAAATGCGAGAAACGCCCACGATTAACTCCTGAGGGAGAGTTTGGATCAGGAAAACAAATTTCCCTACAAGTGCGGAACCTAAATCTTTGTATACTTTTCGAATTTGTGGTCAGTTTCAAATTATGAATTTTCATGCTTAATTGCCCTAACCCTAACTCTAACCGTAACCCTAACCCAAACCCTATCCTTAACCTAACCCTAACCCTAACCCTAACCCTAACCCTAACCCTAACCCTAACCCTAACCCCTAACCCTAACCCTAAAATTAACCACTAACCCCTAACCCCTAACCCCCTAACCCTAACCCTAACCCAAACCCTAACCCTAGCCCTTCCCCAACCCTTAACCCCTAACCCCTAACCTCTAACCCTAACCCTAACCCTAACCACTAACCCTAATCCTAAACTTACCCTAACCCCTAATGCTAACCCTAACCCTAACCCTAAGCCTAAGCCTAATCATTAACCTAACACTAACCCTAACACTAACCCTTACACTAACCGCTAACCCCTAACCCTAACCCTATCCCAAACCCTAACCCTAACCCTAACCCTAACCCTAACCCTAACCTTAACCACTAACTCTAATCCTAAACTTACCCTAACCCCTAACCCTAACCCTAACCCTAACCCTAACCCTAACCCTTAACCCTAACCCTAACCCAAACCTTAACCCCTAACCCTAACCCTAACACTAACACTAAAACAAACTCTATCCATAACTCTAACTCTAACCCAAACCCCTAACACCCAAACCCTAACCCTAACCCCTAACTCTAACCCTAACCCTAACCCTAAACTAATCCTAACCCTGACACTGACACTGACACTAACCCTAACCCTAACCCTAACCCCTAACCCTAACCCCAACCCTAACCCTTACCCTAACCCCTAACCCTAATTATAACCTTACCATAAACCTAACCCTAACCCTAACCGTAACCCTAACCCTAACCTTAACCTTAAGCTAACCCGAACCCTAACCCTAACCCTAACCCTAACCCTGTCTAACCCTTACCCTTACCTACCCGAACCCTAACCCCTAACCCCCATCCCCCTATCCCCCTAACCCTAACTCTAACTCCCTAACCTCTAACCCTAACCCTAACTCTAACCTAACCCTAACACTACCCTACCCTACCCTAACCCTAACCCTAACCCTAACCCTAACCCCTAACCCTAACCCTAACCCTAACCCCTAACCCTAACCCTAACCCTAACCCTAAAGCCTAAC
>NW_015387309.1:173056-177331 GCF_001527695.2 Protobothrops mucrosquamatus | reverse complement strand
AACCCCCTAACCCCCTAACCCCCTAACCCTAACCCTAACCCTAACCCCTAACCCTGCTCTTAACCTGGAGCCACATTCCCTGCTCTTCCTTTTGCATGTGGGACTCCGTTTGCTCTTGCTGGTGGGTTTTAATTCCCGGGAGCCCTTTGCCACATAGCCGCCATCTGTCTGAGTTGCAAGAAAGACCATCCTTCAGAATAATTTCCCCGGAAAGGTATCAGGGTCCCCAGCCAGAGTAGGGTGGGTTTCTGCATGTCTCATAGGTGTGTTTTGAGAACCGGGGCCCACCGACCATTGAAGAAAAAGCTGTGCATTGATGTCAAATTGCAGGGGGTTCCCTTAGCGATGGACCTGGACATGGGTTCAGCTCTGTCAATCATATCCCAGGACACCCTTAAGCAAATCTGCTGTAAAAGCAGCCAGTGGGTTAAACTCAGGCCATCAAATCTGATCTTAACAGATTTTCAGAATTCCCGAGTCAGGGTAAAAGGGGAGGCCATGCTCAGCGTAGGAAACTCGAAGGGTTCCTGGACATTGTCGTGGTTGAAGGTGACCACATGAGTCTAATTGAACTCGATTGGTTCGAGGCACTTGGGATTCAAGTGACTGGGCTTGCACAGCTTGCAAACGGCAGGTCTTGCGGAAGTTTGCAAGGAGTTTACGGATGTGTTTAGCCCAGAACTTGGATCGTACAAGGGGCCTCCCATTGCATTGCGGTTGGACCCATCCATTGCCCCGATTAGAATTAAGCCTTGTCGGGTGCCATTTGCACTTAAGCAAAAGATCAATGCCGAGCTAGACAAGCTGCTACAGCAAGGTATCTTGGAACCTGTGGATAGCAGTCCATGGGAAATACCCATAGTCACGCCACTCAAGGCCAACGGGGAAGTCCGCATTTGTGCTGACTATAAATGCACACTAAACAAAGCGTTACAGCAGCACTCTTATCTGTGGTGAGCCACATTTTGACCTCTCTGAATGGAGGCCGAGTTTTCGCCAAGCTTGATTTGGCTCAGGTCTATCAACAGCTAACGATTGATGAGGCAACGGCAGAGACCCAAATGATCGTAATGCACCGGGGAGCTTTTAAAGTCAGAAGACTGCAGTTTGGGGTTAACGTAGCCCCTGGCATTTTCCAAAGCGTTATGGAGCGAACGCTCCGTAACATTCCGGGAGTTTGCCCATATTTCGATGATGTCCTCATCGCAGGGAAATCATCTGAAAACTTGGCTGAGAGGCTTCGGACCGTTTTGCTGCATTTCCGCGAAGCGGGGCTGAAGCTTTAAGTGAGACAAATGCAAAACTGGAGTCAGTTCCACTGAGTTCCTGGGATTTCGTATAGATGCAGAAGGCATCCATCCTGCTGAATCTAAGCTCAAAGCGATTCAGCAGGCCCCAAGCCCCAAGTCGAAGAGCGAGCTTCAAGCCTTCCTTGGGCTTCTAAATTTCTATCATTCCTTCCTCCCTCACAAGGCTGCAGTGGCAGAGCCGTTACACCGGCTCTTGGACAAACAGGCTCCATGTAAGTGGACACAAGTCCATGAAAGGAGTTTTGCTGAGGTCAAGGCATTGTTGTCTTCAAATGCTGTTCTCGCTCATTTCAATGAGCAGTTGCCAGTGTGTATAGCCTGCGATGCATCCCCTTATGGAATTGGGGCTGTCTTAAGTCACCTCAAGGCTGATGGGACACAAGTCCCAGTGGCCTACTATTCCAGGACTCTGTCATCTGCTGAGCGTAATTACGCACTGATAGACAGAGAAGCCTTGGCCATAGTGGCTGGCATAAAAAAGTTCCATGACTTTTTATATAGCTGCCATTTCACAGTCTTTACAGACCATAAGCCACTGCTGGGGTTGTTTACAACAAACAAGCAAACCCCACACATAATTTCTCCAAGAATGTTGAGGTGCTCAATTTTCCTTTCTGCATATGACTACTCACTGGTTTACAAACCTGCAAAGAAATGGGCCTTGCAGATGGCCTTAGCAGGTTACCTCTACTACAGCTTGTAGAATCTGATCCTGCTCCAGCTAACCACATATTAGCTATCCAGGATTTGCCTGAGTCTCCCCTCAATGCAAGGGATGTGGCTGCAGAAACAGCCAATGATCACACACTAACACGTGTGTTGACATGGGTGCTGTCAGGATGGCCTGACACGTGTCCTGGCACTAAATTCCAGAGTTTCTGGAAAAGGAAGCATGAGCTATCCACCTTTAAGAGTTGTGTCCTGTGGGGTAGCAGGGTAGTGATCCCAACCTCATTGAGGACTAGAGTCTTGCAATCTCTGCATGAGGGACATCTGGGCATAGTCCGGATGAAGGCTCTTGCACGCAGCTATCTTTAGTGGCCAGGGCTGGATAAGGAGGCCCAGGTCCAGGGGTGCCACGTTTGCCAACAGTCCAGGCCTGAAATGCCACAGGCTCCTGTTCATAGGTGGGAGGACACATATGCTCCTTGGTCGAAGGTTCATATCGACTACGCTGGCCCCTTTCAGGGGCAATTCTTCCTCATTGTTATGGACAGTCACTCTAAATGGGTAGAGGTCATTCCAGTGTCCACTACAACGACTGCCAGGACCATCCAGGTATTGACGGGGATCTTCGCCTCCCATGGGCTCCCAGATGTGCTTGTCTCTGACAATGGCCCTCAATTCACTTCTTCTGAGTTTCAGGCTTTCCTTCAGGCCAACATGATACACCATGCTACTTCGGCACCCTTTCATCCGGCTTCCAACCGCCAAGCTGAGCGCATGGTGCGCACAAGCAAAGATGCTTTGAAGCGGATCACTCACATAAGCTGGCATCAAAGGTTAGCTGACTTTCTTCTTTGCCAACGCACCACACCTTGCACAGTTACTGGGAAAAGCCAAGCTGAACTCCGCTGGGATCGCTGTCTCATTATCAAACTGGACAGATTGCACCCAGACCGGGTGGCTTCACAGGTGTCACAGCCGTGGGCACCTAGGAGACTACAAGTGGGCGATCCTGTTTGGGCAAGGAACTATGGACCTGGATATCTCTAGGTGACTGCACGGGTCTGCAAAGTCACGGGGCCGCTGTCCTACGAAGTGGCTCTGGAAGATGGTCGTGTTTTGCGTCGGCACATTGACCAGCTGCGCTGGAGACTACCCAGTCACACTTCCGCTCCTGACTCTGCTCTGGTGGGGGAGAAGGACCACAATCACGATCATGGATCTCAGTCTTCCTGCGGAAACAGGGGTTTGAACCCTGCACATAGGGATTTTGCCAACGAGGCAGCTCCTGACTCTGGCACTCGGTCCATGGGACATTGCACGCAACCGGATATTCAGGCCACTCCCAAGAGGGGTCTGTCGTGGACCTGGGGAATTCCACCCCACCAAGGAGCTCTGATCTGGGTTTACAGGACCCGGCCAGTCAGCATGATGTGGGTTTGCCTGTACCTAGTGGGCATCAAAGTCCCTGTCTGCCGAGCCTGGCAGGCGAGCTTGCAGACCGGCATGTGCAACCGCTCTAAGAAGATCAGAGCGGGCCAGAGGCCCACCCAAGTATCTGCAGGACTATGCAAAGTTCCTGTTAGTAGGTGGGCAGGCTTAAGTGTTCCTTAGAAATCAGAACACGCTCAAAAGAATTGAAAAGGTGTTAGATTTGTAGTATTGCAAAATAGTAAGACTCTTTTGAAATAAGAGGGGAGGGGTGTTATTTTCTGGGCTGTGATTGTCACAGCAGGTGCAGGAAGCTGCAGAGAGTCCCGGGCAGACCACGAGGCTGCCCGGGCCAGACAGGCTATCTCCAGCCTATTGCGCATGCGCAAGGCAAGAAAAATACGTTGCATCTATTGGTTGATGCTGCTCCCTGCAGAAGGGTATAAAAGGGATCTGCGCCATTTTGTGTTGTTCTGTTGGAGATTACATAAAGAAGCAACTGTTGTTACTCCTGCCTCATCTCAATGACTTACCAATGCACAGAACAGAACACCACTGTCTTGTGGAAAACGAAAGAACTCTTACGAATTCCAGAGGGGTTACCAGAGAAGTTTATTTGCGCAAGGTCCAGAGCATATTAGAGATAGGCAATTCTGAACGAGGAGGGCATGATTAGACTTCAGTTTTTATACTCCCCTCCTTAAAGAACAAAGGGCTACACATTGAAATACACACTGTGATACATTCGGAACGTTTCTCACAGGCATAGAATGGAAGGTTTTGCTACATACAAAGTATCCATGTGCAGAGCGCATTTGGTTGCCACATATTACTGACAGAGAACTTTCCCAGTGAATTTTCCCAGTGA